>NW_027139764.1:0-97531 GCF_035084215.1 Heptranchias perlo | reverse complement strand
TCATCACCGGCATCTCCACATCATGTCTTGCAGAGGTTACCGTGGCAGGGTTGTGTGGTGTCATGGACGCTGTTCTCCTGAAAGCTGGGTAATTTGCAGCGAACGATGGTCTGTTTGAGGTTGGGTGGCTGTTTAAAGGCGAGTAGTGGAGGCGTGGGGATGGCCTTAGCGAGGTGTTTGTCGTCATCGATGACATGTTGAAGGCTGCGGAGAACATGGCGTAGTTTCTCCGCTCCGGGGAAGTACTGGACGACGAGGTTGTCCGTGGGCTTGCGGTAGAGTTTTTTTTTATTCGTTCACGGGATGTGGGCGTCGCTGGCGAGGCCGGCATTTATTGCCCATCCCTAATTGCCCTTGAGAAGGTGGTGGTGAGCCGCTTTCTTGAACCGCTGCAGTCCGTGTGGTGACGGTTCTCCCACAGTGCTGTTAGGAAGGGAGTTCCAGGATTTTGACCCAGCGACAATGAAGGAACGGCGATATATTTCCAAGTCGGGATGGTGTGTGACTTGGAGGGGAACGTGCAGGTGGTGTTGTTCCCATGTGCCTGCTGCCCTTGTCCTTCTAGATGGTAGAGGTCGCGGGTTTGGGAGGTGCTGTCGAAGAAGCCTTGGCGAGTTGCTGCAGTGCATCCTGTGGATGGTACACACTGCAGCCACAGTGCGCCGGTGGTGAAGGGAGTGAATGTTTAGGGTGGTGGATGGGGTGCCAATCAAGCGGGCTGCTTTGTCCTGGATGGTGTCGAGCTTCTTGAGTGTTGTTGGAGCTGCACTCATCCAGGCAAGTGGAGAGTATTCCATCACACTCCTGACTTGTGCCTTGTAGATGGTGGAAAGGCTTTGGGGAGTCAGGAGGTGAGTCACTCGCCGCAGAATACCCAGCCTCTGACCTGCTCTCGTAGCCACAGTATTTATATGCCTGGTCCAGTTAAGTTTCTGGTCAATGGTGACCCCCAGGATGTTGATGGTGGGGGATTCGGCGATGGTAATGCCGTTGAATGTCAAGGGGAGGTGGTTAGACTTTCTCTTGTTGGAGATGGTCAATGCCTGGCACTTATCTGGCGCAAATGTTACTTGCCACTTATCAGCCCAAGCCTGGATGTTGTCCAGGTCTTGCTGCATGCGGGCTCGGACTGCTTCATTATCTGAGGGGTTGCGAATGGAACTGAACACTGTGCAATCATCAGCGAACATCCCCATTTCTGACCTTATGATGGAGGGAAGGTCATTGATGAAGCAGCTGAAGATGGTTGGGCCTAGGACACTGCCCTGAGGAACTCCTTGCAGTAGAGTGAGGTGCTGAGGCAACTCAGCACCTCACTCTACCGCAAGCCCACGGACAACCTCATGATGCTCCACTTTTCCAGCTTCCACCCTAACCACGTCAAAGAGGCCATCCCTATGGACAGGCCCTGCGAATACACAGGATCTGCTCAGACGAGGAGGAACGCGATGGACACCTACAGACGCTGACGCTGAAAGACGCCCTCGTAAGATCGGGATATGACGCTCGACTCATCGATCGACAGTTCCGACGAGTCACAGCGAAAAATCGCATAGACCTCCTCAGAAGACAAACACGGGACGCAACCAACAGAGTACCCTTCGTCGTCCAGTACTTCCCCGGAGCGGAGAAACTACGTCATGTTCTCCGCAGCCTTCAACATGTCATCGATGACGACGAACACCTCGCTATGGCCATCCCCACACCTCCACTACTCGCCTTCAAACAGCCACCCAACCTCAAACAGACCATCGTTCGCAGCAAATTACCCAGCTTTCAAGAGAACAGCGTCCACGACACCACACAACCCTGCCACGGTAACCTCTGCAAGACATGCCAGATCATCGACACAGACACCACCATCACACGAGAGGACACCACCCACCAGGTACATGGTTCATACTCCTGTGACTCGGCCAACGTTGTCTACCTCATACGTTGCAGGAAAGGATGCCCCAGAGCATGGTACATTGGCGAGACCATGCAGACACTGCGACAACGGATGAACGGACACCGCGCAACAATCGCCAAACAGGAGGGTTCCCTCCCAGTCGGGGAACACTTCAGCAGTCAAGGGACATTCATCCACCGACCTTCGGGTAAGGGTTCTCCAAGGCGGCCTTCGAGACACACGACAACGCAAAATCGTCGAGCAGAAATTGATAGCCAAGTTCCGCACCCATGAGGACGGCCTCAACCAGGATCTTGGGTTCATGTCACACTACACGTAATCCCACCAGCGAACAAATGTTATCTGTTTTTAATATAACGGGTCATTTGCTGGCTTTCTCTGCCTTCCGGATGTTTCTGCTTCTCTCTCTCTTTTTTTATCCTGTTTTTTTTTTGTTGACTGTATATTCGGGGGTTCTGTAGGTAACATCCCTCTGTCTGAACACGGTGATTGCCTTGGCAACGGGCAGTTGCAGGGGCAGTCTGTAATCACCATGTATTGTTCTGTGATTTATAAATGCGTAGGCTTCGAGGAGTTCCTGACATTTACCTGAGGAAGGAGGAGGCCTCCGAAAGCTTGTAAATTTCAAATAAAATCGTTGGACTATAACTTGGTGTTGTAAAATTGTTTACAATTGTCAACCCTAGTCCATCACCGGCATCTCCACATCATCACAGAGAGAGAGAGAGCGAGAGAGAGAGAGCGGTCATCACAGAGAGAGAGAGAGAGAGAGAGCGGTCATCACAGAGAGAGAGAGAGAGAGAGAGAGCGGTCATCACAGAGAGAGAGAGAGAGAGCGGTCATCACAGAGAGAGAGAGAGAGCGGTCATCACAGAGAGAGAGAGCGGTCATCACAGAGAGAGAGAGAGAGCGGTCATCACAGAGAGAGAGAGAGCGGTCATCACAGAGAGAGAGAGAGAGCGGTCATCACAGAGAGAGAGAGAGAGCGGTCATCACAGAGAGAGAGAGAGAGAGCGGGTCATCACAGAAGAGAGAGCGGTCATCATAGAGAGAGAGAGCGGTCATCATAGAGAGAGAGAGCGGTCATCAGAGAGAGAGAGCGGTCATCACAGAGAGAGAGAGCGGTCATCACAGAGAGAGAGAGCGGTCATCACAGAGAGAGAGAGCGGTCATCACAGAGAGAGAGAGCGGTCATCACAGAGAGAGAGAGCGGTCATCACAGAGAGAGAGAGCGGTCATCACAGAGAGAGAGAGCGGTCATCACAGAGAGAGAGAGCGGTCATCACAGAGAGAGAGAGAGCGGTCATCACAGAGAGAGAGAGCGGTCATCACAGAGAGAGAGAGAGCGGTCATCACAGAGAGAGAGAGAGCGGTCATCACAGAGAGAGAGAGAGCGGTCATCACAGAGAGAGAGAGAGCGGTCATCACAGAGAGAGAGAGAGAGCGGTCATCACAGAGAGAGAGAGAGAGAGCGGTCATCACAGAGAGAGAGAGAGCGGTCATCACAGAGAGAGAGAGAGAGCGGTCATCACAGAGAGAGAGAGAGCGCGGTCATCACAGAGAGAGAGAGAGCGCGGTCATCACAGAGAGAGAGAGAGCGCGGTCATCACAGAGAGAGAGAGAGCGCGGTCATCACAGAGAGAGAGAGAGCGCGGTCATCACAGAGAGAGAGAGAGAGCGGTCATCACAGAGAGAGAGAGAGAGAGCGGTCATCACAGAGAGAGAGAGAGAGAGAGCGGTCATCACAGAGAGAGAGAGAGAGAGCGGTCATCACAGAGAGAGAGAGAGCGGTCATCACAGAGAGAGAGAGAGCGGTCATCACAGAGAGAGAGAGAGAGAGCGGTCATCACAGAGAGAGAGAGAGAGAGCGGTCATCACAGAGAGAGAGAGAGAGCGGTCATCACAGAGAGAGAGAGCGGTCATCACAGAGAGAGAGAGAGAGCGGTCATCACAGAGAGAGAGAGAGCGGTCATCACAGAGAGAGAGAGAGCGGTCATCACAGAGAGAGAGAGAGAGCGGTCATCACAGAGAGAGAGAGCGGTCATCACAGAGAGAGAGAGAGAGAGCGGTCATCACAGAGAGAGAGAGAGCGCGGTCATCACAGAGAGAGAGAGAGCGCGGTCATCACAGAGAGAGAGAGAGAGAGCGCGGTCATCACAGAGAGAGAGAGAGCGCGGTCATCACAGAGAGAGAGAGAGAGAGCGGTCATCACAGAGAGAGAGAGAGCGCGGTCATCACAGAGAGAGAGAGAGAGAGCGCGGTCATCACAGAGAGAGAGAGAGAGCGGTCATCACAGAGAGAGAGAGAGAGAGAGAGCGGTCATCACAGAGAGAGAGAGAGAGAGAGCGGTCATCACAGAGAGAGAGAGAGAGAGAGCGGTCATCACAGAGAGAGAGAGAGCGGTCATCACAGAGAGAGAGAGAGAGCGGTCATCACAGAGAGAGAGAGAGAGAGAGCGGTCATCACAGAGAGAGAGAGAGCGGTCATCACAGAGAGAGAGAGAGCGGTCATCACAGAGAGAGAGAGAGAGCGGTCATCACAGAGAGAGAGAGAGAGCGGTCATCACAGAGAGAGAGAGAGAGCGGTCATCACAGAGAGAGAGAGAGCGGTCATCACAGAGAGAGAGAGAGCGGTCATCACAGAGAGAGAGAGAGCGGTCATCACAGAGAGAGAGAGCGGTCATCACAGAGAGAGAGAGAGAGAGAGCGGTTATCACAGAGAGAGAGAGAGAGAGAGCGGTCATCACAGAGAGAGAGAGAGCGGTCATCACAGAGAGAGAGAGCGGTCATCACAGAGAGAGAGAGCGGTCATCACAGAGAGAGAGCGGTCATCACAGAGAGAGAGAGCGGTCATCACAGAGAGAGAGAGAGCGGTCATCACAGAGAGAGAGAGCGGTCATCACAGAGAGAGAGAGCGGTCATCACAGAGAGAGAGAGCGGTCATCACAGAGAGAGAGAGCGGTCATCACAGAGAGAGAGAGAGAGAGAGCGGTCATCACAGAGAGAGAGAGAGCGGTCATCACAGAGAGAGAGAGAGAGCGGTCATCACAGAGAGAGAGAGAGAGAGAGCGGTCATCACAGAGAGAGAGAGAGAGCGGTCATCACAGAGAGAGAGAGAGAGCGGTCATCACAGAGAGAGAGAGCGGTCATCACAGAGAGAGAGCGGTCATCACAGAGAGAGAGAGCGGTCATCACAGAGAGAGAGAGAGCGGTCATCACAGAGAGAGAGAGCGGTCATCACAGAGAGAGAGAGAGCGCGGTCATCACAGAGAGAGAGAGAGCGCGGTCATCACAGAGAGAGAGAGAGCGCGGTCATCACAGAGAGAGAGAGAGCGCGGTCATCACAGAGAGAGAGAGAGCGCGGTCATCACAGAGAGAGAGAGATAGCGGTCATCACAGAGAGAGAGAGAGAGAGAGCAGTCATCACAGAGAGAGAGAGAGAGAGCGGTCATCACAGAGAGAGAGAGCGGTCATCACAGAGAGAGAGAGCGGTCATCACAGAGAGAGAGAGAGAGAGCGGTCATCACAGAGAGAGAGAGAGCGGTCATCACAGAGAGAGAGAGAGCGGTCATCACAGAGAGAGAGAGAGAGGGCGGTCATCACAGAGAGAGAGAGAGAGCGGTCATCACAGAGAGAGAGAGAGAGCGGTCATCACAGAGAGAGAGAGAGAGCGGTCATCACAGAGAGAGAGAGAGAGCGGTCATCACAGAGAGAGAGAGAGCGGTCATCACAGAGAGAGAGAGAGAGCGGTCATCACAGAGAGAGAGAGAGAGCGGTCATCACAGAGAGAGAGAGAGAGAGCGGTCATCACACAGAGAGAGAGAGAGAGAGAGAGAGAGCGGTCATCACAGAGAGAGAGAGAGAGAGCGGTCATCACAGAGAGAGAGAGAGAGAGAGAGCGAGCGATCATCACAGAGAGAGAGGGAGAGCGGTCATCACAGAGAGAGAGAGAGCGGTCATCACAGAGAGAGAGAGAGCGGTCATCACAGAGAGAGAGAGAGAGCGGTCATCACAGAGAGAGAGAGAGAGCGGTCATCACAGAGAGAGAGAGAGAGAGGTCATCACAGAGAGAGAGAGAGAGAGCGAGCGATCATCACAGAGAGAGAGAGCGGTCATCACAGAGAGAGAGAGAGCGGTCATCACAGAGAGAGAGAGAGCGGTCATCACAGAGAGAGAGAGAGCGGTCATCACAGAGAGAGAGAGAGCGGTCATCACAGAGAGAGAGAGAGAGCGGTCATCACAGAGAGAGAGAGAGAGAGGTCATCACAGAGAGAGAGAGCGGTCATCACAGAGAGAGAGAGAGCGGTCATCACAGAGAGAGAGAGAGCGGTCATCACAGAGAGAGAGAGAGCGGTCATCACAGAGAGAGAGCGAGCGGTCATCACAGAGAGAGAGAGAGCGGTCATCACAGAGAGAGAGAGATCGGGCATCACAGAGAGAGAGCGCGGTCATCACAGAGAGAGAGAGCGGTCATCACAGAGAGAGAGAGAGCGGTCATCACAGAGAGAGAGAGAGAGCGCGGTCATCACAGAGAGAGAGAGAGCGGTCATCACAGAGAGAGAGAGCGGTCATCACAGAGAGAGAGAGAGCGGTCATCACAGAGAGAGAGAGCGATCATCACAGAGAGAGAGAGCGATCATCACAGAGAGAGAGAGAGCGGTCATCACAGAGAGAGAGAGAGAGAGCGGTCATCACAGAGAGAGAGAGCGGTCATCACAGAGAGAGAGAGAGAGAGAGCGCTCATCACAGAGAGAGAGAGAGCGGTCATCACAGAGAGAGAGAGAGAGAGAGAGCGGTCATCACAGAGAGAGAGAGCGGTCATCACAGAGAGAGAGAGCGATCATCACAGAGAGAGAGAGAGCGATCATCACAGAGAGAGAGAGAGAGAGCGGTCATCACAGAGAGAGAGAGAGAGAGAGAGCGGTCATCACAGAGAGAGAGAGAGCGGTCATCACAGAGAGAGAGAGCGAGAGCGGTCATCACAGAGAGAGAGAGCGAGAGCGGTCATCACAGGGAGAGAGAGCGAGAGCGGTCATCACAGGGAGAGAGAGCGAGAGCGGTCATCACAGGGAGAGAGAGCGAGAGCGGTCATCACAGAGATAGAGAGCGAGAGCGGTCATCACAGAGAGAGAGAGCGAGAGCGGTCATCACAGAGAGAGAGAGAGCGGTCATCACAGAGAGAGAGAGAGCGGTCATCACAGAGAGAGAGAGAGCGGTCATCACAGAGAGAGAGAGAGAGAGCGGTCATCACAGAGAGAGAGAGAGAGCGGTCATCACAGAGAGAGAGAGAGAGAGCGGTCATCACACAGAGAGAGAGAGAGAGAGAGAGCGGTCATCACAGAGAGAGAGAGAGAGAGCGGTCATCACAGAGAGAGAGAGAGAGAGAGAGAGCGAGCGATCATCACAGAGAGAGAGGGAGAGCGGTCATCACAGAGAGAGAGAGAGCGGTCATCACAGAGAGAGAGAGAGCGGTCATCACAGAGAGAGAGAGAGAGCGGTCATCACAGAGAGAGAGAGAGAGAGGTCATCACAGAGAGAGAGAGAGAGAGCGAGCGATCATCACAGAGAGAGAGAGCGGTCATCACAGAGAGAGAGAGAGCGGTCATCACAGAGAGAGAGAGAGCGGTCATCACAGAGAGAGAGAGAGCGGTCATCACAGAGAGAGAGAGAGCGGTCATCACAGAGAGAGAGAGAGCGGTCATCACAGAGAGAGAGAGAGAGAGAGGTCATCACAGAGAGAGAGAGCGGTTATCACAGAGAGAGAGAGAGCGGTCATCACAGAGAGAGAGAGAGCGGTCATCACAGAGAGAGAGAGAGCGGTCATCACAGAGAGAGAGCGAGCGGTCATCACAGAGAGAGAGAGAGCGGTCATCACAGAGAGAGAGAGATCGGGCATCACAGAGAGAGAGCGCGGTCATCACAGAGAGAGAGAGAGCGGTCATCACAGAGAGAGAGAGAGCGGTCATCACAGAGAGAGAGAGAGAGCGCGGTCATCACAGAGAGAGAGAGAGCGGTCATCACAGAGAGAGAGAGCGGTCATCACAGAGAGAGAGAGAGCGGTCATCACAGAGAGAGAGAGAGCGATCATCACAGAGAGAGAGAGCGATCATCACAGAGAGAGAGAGCGATCATCACAGAGAGAGAGAGAGCGGTCATCACAGAGAGAGAGAGAGAGAGCGGTCATCACAGAGAGAGAGAGCGGTCATCACAGAGAGAGAGAGAGAGAGAGCGCTCATCACAGAGAGAGAGAGCGGTCATCACAGAGAGAGAGAGAGAGAGAGCGGTCATCACAGAGAGAGAGAGCGGTCATCACAGAGAGAGAGAGCGATCATCACAGAGAGAGAGAGAGCGATCATCACAGAGAGAGAGAGAGAGAGCGGTCATCACAGAGAGAGAGAGAGAGAGAGAGCGGTCATCACAGAGAGAGAGAGAGCGGTCATCACAGAGAGAGAGAGCGAGAGCGGTCATCACAGAGAGAGAGAGCGAGAGCGGTCATCACAGGGAGAGAGAGCGAGAGCGGTCATCACAGAGATAGAGAGCGAGAGCGGTCATCACAGAGAGAGAGAGCGAGAGCGGTCATCACAGAGAGAGAGAGAGCGGTCATCACAGAGAGAGAGAGAGAGAGAGAGCGGTCATCACAGAGAGAGAGCGGTCATCACAGAGAGAGAGAGCGGTCATCACAGAGAGAGCGGTCATCACAGAGAGAGAGAGAGCGGTCATCACAGAGAGAGAGCGGTCATCACAGAGAGAGAGCGGTCATCACAGAGAGAGAGAGCGGTCATCACAGAGAGAGAGAGCGGTCATCACAGAGAGAGAGAGCGGTCATCACAGAGAGAGAGAGAGAGCGGTCATCACAGAGAGAGAGAGAGAGAGCGGTCATCACAGAGAGAGAGAGAGAGAGCGGTCATCACAGAGAGAGAGAGAGAGAGCGGTCATCACAGAGAGAGAGAGCGGTCATCACAGAGAGAGAGCGGTCATCACAGAGAGAGAGCGGTCATCACAGAGAGAGAGCGGTCATCACAGAGAGAGAGCGGTCATCACAGAGAGAGAGCGGTCATCACAGAGAGAGAGCGATCATCACAGAGAGAGAGCGGTCATCACAGAGAGAGAGAGAGAGAGCGGTCATCACAGAGAGAGAGAGAGAGAGAGCGGTCATCACAGAGAGAGAGAGAGAGCGGTCATCACAGAGAGAGAGAGAGAGAGAGCGGTCATCACAGAGAGAGAGAGCGGTCATCACAGAGAGAGAGAGCGGTCATCACAGAGAGAGAGAGAGAGAGCGGTCATCACAGAGAGAGAGAGAGAGCGGTCATCACAGAGAGAGAGAGCGGTCATCACAGAGAGAGAGAGAGAGCGGTCATCACAGAGAGAGAGAGAGAGCGGTCATCACAGAGAGAGAGAGAGAGCGGTCATCACAGAGAGAGAGAGCGGTCATCACAGAGAGAGAGAGCGGTCATCACAGAGAGAGAGAGCGGTCATCACAGAGAGAGAGAGCGGTCATCACAGAGAGAGAGAGCGGTCATCACAGAGAGAGAGAGCGGTCATCACAGAGAGAGAGAGCGGTCATCACAGAGAGAGAGAGCGGTCATCACAGAGAGAGAGAGCGGTCATCACAGAGAGAGAGAGCGGTCATCACAGAGAGAGAGAGCGGTCATCACAGAGAGAGAGAGCGGTCATCACAGAGAGAGAGAGCGGTCATCACAGAGAGAGAGAGCGGTCATCACAGAGAGAGAGAGCGGTCATCACAGAGAGAGAGAGCGGTCATCACAGAGAGAGAGCGGTCATCACAGAGAGAGAGAGCGGTCATCACAGAGAGAGAGAGCGGTCATCACAGAGAGAGAGAGCGGTCATCACAGAGAGAGAGCGGTCATCAGAGAGAGAGAGAGAGAGCGGTCATCACAGAGAGAGAGAGAGAGCGGTCATCACAGAGAGAGAGAGAGCGGTCATCACAGAGAGAGAGAGAGAGCGGTCATCACAGAGAGAGAGAGAGCGGTCATCACAGAGAGAGAGAGAGAGCGGTCATCACAGAGAGAGAGAGAGAGAGCGGTCATCACAGAGAGAGAGAGAGAGAGCGGTCATCACAGAGAGAGAGAGAGCGGTCATCACAGAGAGAGAGAGAGAGAGCGGTCATCACAGAGAGAGAGAGAGAGAGCGGTCATAGAGAGAGAGAGAGAGAGCGGTCATCACAGAGAGAGAGAGAGAGCGGTCATCACAGAGAGAGAGAGAGAGAGAGAGCGGTCATCACAGAGAGAGAGAGAGAGGGTGGGGGGAGGGTCATCAGAGAGAAAGAGGAGTCATCACCGAGAGAGAGAAATGTGTAAAAGGAGAGTCCGAGAGCAGGAGGAGAGTCCGAGAGGTGAGCACAGTGTAAAAGGAGAGACCGAGAGCAGGAGGAGAGTCCGAGAGGTGAACTCAGTGTAAATCTAAGGCAAGTCATGGCAGCACAGCTCGCACCCGTGATATGCTCCTCCTGCACTATGTGGGAAGTCATGGACACTACAGGTGTCCCTGGTGACCATGTGTGCAGGAAGTGTGTCCAGCTGCAGCTACTGGCAAACCGCATTTCGAAGCTGGAGCTGCAGGTGGATTCACTGTGGAGCATCCGTGATGCTGAGACTATCGTGGATAGCACGTTCAGTGAGGTGGTCACACCGCAGGTAAAGATTACGCAGGCAGAAAGGAAATGGGTGACCGCCAGGCAGAGTAAAAGGACTAGGCAGGTAGAGCAGGAGTCCTCTGGGGCCATCTCCCTCTCAAACAGATATTCTGCTTTAGATACTGTTGGGGGAGATGGCTTATCAGGGGAAAGCAGCAAGAGCCAGGTTCGGGGCACCACGGGTGGCTCTGCTGCACAGGAGAAGGAAGAAGAGTGGCAGGGCGATGGTGATCGGGGATTCAATTGTAAGGGGAACAGATAGGCGTTTCTGCGGCCGCAAACGTGACTCCAGGATGGTATGTTGCCTCCCTGGTGCTCGGGTCAAGGATGTCACGGAGTGGCTGCAGGGCATTCTGGAGGGGGGAGGGTGAACAGCCAGTAGTCGTGGTCCATATTGGTACCAACGACATAGGTACAAAAAGGGATGAGATCCTGCAAGGTGAATTTAAGGAGTTTGGAGATTAATTAAAAAGCAGGACCTCAAAGGTAGTGATCTCAGGATTACTACCGGTGCCACGTGCTAGTGAGTATAGGAACAGGAGAATAGACAGGATGAATGCGTGGCTGCAGGGATGGTGTAGGAGGGAGGGATTTAGATTCCTGGGACATTGGGACCGGTTCTGGGGAAGGTGGGACCTGGACAAGCGGGACGGGTTACACCCGAGCAGGACCGGGACCAATGTCCTCGCGGGGGTGTTTGCTAGTGCTGTTGGGGAAGGTTTAAACTAGAATGGCAGGGGGATGGGAACCTGAGCGGGGAGTCAGAGGAGGGGGAAACAAGGATAGAAACAAAAGACAGAAAGGGAAGAAGCAACAGTGGCAGAGAAAACATGGGCGAAAAATAAATAGGGCCATAGTGCAAAATAAAACTAAGATGACTAGCAATCTTAAAAAGACAAGTCTGAAGGCATTGTGTCTTAATGCGCGGAGCATTCGCAATAAGGTCGATGAATTAACAGCGCAGAGAGATATTAACGGGTATGATATATTTGCGATTACGGAGACATGGCTGCAGGGTGACCAAGGATGGGAACTGAGCATCCAGGGGTATTCAATATTTAGGAAGGACAGGCAAAAAGGGAAAGGAGGTGGGGTAGCATTGTTAGTAAAGGAGGAAATCAATGCAATAGTGAGGAAGGATATTGGCTTGGAAAATCACAATGTGGAATCTGTATGGGTGGAGCTAAGAAACACCAAGGGGCAGAAAACGTTGGTGGGGATTGTCTATAGGCCCCCAGACAGTAGTGGAGATGTAGGGGAGGGCATGAAACAGGAAATCAGAGACACATGCAAGAAGGGTACAACTATAATCAATGGGTGACTTTAATCTACATATAGATTGGTCAAACCAAATTAGCAATAATACTGTGGGGGAGGAATTCCTGGAGTGTGTACGTGATGGTTTTCTAGACCAATACGTTGAGGAACCAATTAGAGAACAGGCGATCCTAGACTGGGCATTGTCCAATGAGAAAGGATTAATTAACAATCTTGTTGTGCAAGGTCCCTCAGGGAAGAGTGACCATAACATGATAGAATTCCTCATTAAGATGGAGAGTGAAGTATTTGAATCCGAAACTAGGGTCCTGAATCTAAATAAAGGAAATTACGAAAGTATGAGGTGAGAGTTGGCTATGATAGATTGGGGAACTTTACTAAAAGGGATGACGGTGGATAGGCAATGGCTAATATTTAAAGAACGTGTGCAGGAATTACAACAATTATTCATTCCTGTCTGGTGCAAAAATAAAACAGGAAAGGTGGCTCAACCGTGGCTTACAAAAGAAATTAGGGATAGTATTAAATCCAAAGAGGAGACATATAAAATTGCCAGAAAAAGCCGCAAACCTGAGGATTGGGAGCAGTTCAGAATTCAGCAAAGGAGGACAAAGAGATAGATTAAGAGGGGAAAAATAGAGTATGAGAGTAAACTAGCAGGGAACATAAAAACTGACTGTAAAAGCTTCTATAAATATGTCAAGAGAAAAAGATTAGTGAAGACAAATGTAGGTCCCTTACAGTCAGAAATGGGGGAAATTATAATGGGGAACAAAGAAATGGCAGAACAATTAAACACATACTTTGGTTCTGTCTTCACAAAGGAGGACACAAATAACCTCCCAGAAATGTTAGGGAACCAAGGAAACCAGTATTAGTAAAAAAAAATAGTGCTAGGGAAATTAATGGGGCTAAAGGCTGACAAATCCCCAGGGCCTGATAATCTACATCCCAGAGTATTAAAGGAAGTGGCCCTGGAAATAGTGGATGCATTGGTGATCATCTTCCAAAATTCTATAGACTCTGGAACAGTTCCTGCAGATTGGAGGGTGGCAAATGTAACCCCACTATTTAAAAAGGAGGGAGAGAAAAAACAGGGAATTACAGATCGGTTAGCCTAACATCAGTAGTGGGGAAAATGTTAGAGTCTATTATAAAAGATGTGATGACATAACACTTGGAGGGCATTAATGGGATTGGACAAAGTCAGCATGGGTTTATGAAAGGGAAATCATGCTTAACAAATCTACTGGAGTTTTTTGAGGCTGTAACTAGTAGAATAGATAGGGGAGAACCAGTGGATGTGGTGTACTTGGATTTTCAGAAGGCTTTTGATAAGGTCCCACACAAGAGGTTAGTGTGCAAAATTAAAGCACATGGGATTGGGGGGAATATACTGGCATGGACTGAGAATTGGTTGACAGACAGGAAACAGAGAGTAGGAATAAACGGGTCTTTTTCGGGGTGGCAGGCAGTGACTAGTGGGGTACCGCAGGGATCAGTGCTTGGGCCCCAGCTATTCACAATATATATCAATGATTTGGATGAGGGAACTAAATGTAACATTTCCAAGTTTGCAGACGACACAAAGCTGGGGTGGAATATGAGCTGTGAGGAGGATGCAAAGAGGCTCCAATGTGATTTAGACAAGTTGAGTGAGTGGGCAAGAACATGGCAGATGCAGTATAACGTGGATAAATGTGAGGTTATCCACTTTGGTTGTAAAAACAGAAAGGCAGATTATTATCTGAATGGTGATAGATTGGGAAAAGGGGAGGTGCAACGAGACCTGGGTGTCCTTGTACACCAGTCACTGAAAGTGAGCATTCAGGTGCAGCAAGCAGTTAGGAAGGTGAATGGTATGTTGGCCTTCATTGCAAGAGGATTTGAGTACAGGAGCAGGGATGTCTTACTGTAGTTATACGGGGCCTTGGTGAGACCACATCTGGAGTATTGTGTGAAGTTTTGGTCTCCTTATCTGAGGAAGGATGTCCTTGCCATGGAGGGAGTGCAATGAAGGTTTACCAGACTAATGGCAGGACTGATGTATGAGGAGAGATTGGGTCGACTAGGCCTATATTCACTCGAGTTTAGAAGAATGAGAGGTGATCGCATTGAAAGATATAAAATTCGAGCAGGACTGGACAGACCAGATGCAGGGAGGATGTTCCCGATGGCTGGGGAGTCCAGAACCAGGGGTCACAGTCTCAGGATACGGGGTATGCCATTTAGAACCAAGATGAGGAGAAATTTCTTCACTCAGAGGGTGGTGAACTGTGGAATTCTCTACCACAGAAGGCAGTGGAGGCCAAGTCATTAGATGTATTCAAGAAGGAGATCGATATATTTCTTAATGCTAAAGGGATCAAGGGATATGGGGAAAAAGTGGGAACAGGGAACTGAGTTAGACGATCAGCCATGATCATTTTGAATGGTGGAGCAGGTCCGAAGGGCCGAATGGCCTACTCTTACTCCTATTGTCTATGAGTGAGAGAGACAGAGAATGAGTGTCAGAGACGGAGGGGGGGGGGGAAAAGTGTGAGGGGGGGGGAAAAGTGTGAGGGGGGGGGGAAAAGTGTGAGGGGGGGGGGGGAAGTGTGAGGAGGGGGGGGGGGGAAGTGTGAGACGGAGGGAGGGGGGGAGTGTGAGACGGAGGGAGGGGGGGAGTGTGAGACGGTGGGGGGGGGGAGGGGGGGAGTGTGAGACGGTGGGGGGGGGGAGGGGGGGAGTGTGAGACGGTGGGGGGGGGGGGGGGGAGTGTGAGACGGAGGGGGGGGGGGGGGGTGTGAGACGGAGGGGGGGGGGGGGGAGTGAGAGATGGGGGGGGTGGGGGGGGGAGTGAGAGACGGGGGGGGTGGGGGGGAGTGAGAGACGGAGGGGGGGTGGGGGGGGGAGTGTGAGACGGAGGGTGAGTGTGAGACGGAGGGGGGGTGGGGGGGGAGTGTGAGACGGGGGGGGGGGGGGGAGTGTGAGACGGGGGTGGTGGGGGGGAGTGAGAGACGGAGGGGGGGTGGGGGGGGAGTGAGAGACGGAGGGGGGGTGGGGGGGGAGTGAGAGACGGAGGGGGGGTGGGGGGGGAGTGTGAGACGGAGGGTGAGTGTGAGACGGAGGGGGGGTGGGGGGAGTGTGAGACGGAGGGGGGGTGGGGGAGTGTGAGACGGAGGGGGGGTGGGGGGGGAGAGTGTGAGACGGGGGGGAGGGGAGTGTGAGACGGAAGTGGGGTGGGGGGGGGGGAGTGTGAGGGGGTGGGGGGGGAGTGTGAGGGGGAGGGGGGGTGGGGGGGGAGTGGGAGGGGGGGGGAGTGTGAGACGGTGGGGGGGGGGAGAGTGAGATGGAGGGGGGGTGGGGGGGATTGGGAGGGGGAGGGGGGGTGGGGGGGGAGTGTGAGGGGGAGGGGGGAGTGTGAGGGGGAGGGGGGGTGGGGGGGGGAGTGTGAGAGGGAGGGGGGGTGGGGGGGGAGAGTGAGGGGGAGGGGGGGGGGGAGAGTGAGGGGGAGGGGGGGGGGAGAGTGAGGGGGAGGGGGGGGGAGTGTGAGGGGGAGGGGGGGGGAGTGTGAGGGGGAGGGGGGGTGGGGGGGGGAGTGTGAGGGGGGGGAGTGTGAGGGGGAGGGGGGGTGGGGGGGGGAGTGTGAGGGGGAGGGGGGGGTGGGGGGGGAGTGTGAGGGGGAGGGGGGGTGGGGGGGGGAGTGTGAGGGGGAGGGGGGGTGGGGGGGGAGTGTGAGGGGGAGGGGGGTGGGGGGGGAGTGTGAGGGGGAGGGGGGTGGGGGGGGAGTGTGAGACACACGGGGAGAGTGAGAGAGAGAGACATATCGGTACCAACGACATAGGTAAAAAAAGGGATGAGGTCCTGCAAGGTGAATTTAAGGAGTTCGGAGATAAATTAAAAAGCAGGACTTCAAAGGTAGTGATCTCAGGATTACTCCCAGTGCCACGTGCTCGTGAGTATAGGAACAGGAGAATAGACCGGATGAATGCGTGGCTGCAGGGATGGTGTAGGAGGGAGGGATTTAGATTCCTGGGACATTGGGACCGGTTCTGGGGAAGGTGGGACCTGTACAAGCGTGACGGGTTACACCCGAGCAGGACTGGGACCAATGTCCTCGCGGGGGTGTTTGCTCGTGCTGTTGGGGAAGGTTTAAACTCGAGTGGCAGGGGGATGGGAACCTGAGCGGGGAGTCAGAAGGGAGTAAAGTTGAGAGCAGCAAGAGAGGGGAAGACCCAGGGGAAATTTACAATACAAATAGTACAAACAGTTGTTCAAGAACAAGTGAAAGGGAAAAGCGTAGAGCAGCAGAAAGAAAGTGTACTTTAGGCACGGCAGATAAAATAAAAACTCGAAGGCGTAAGGTGATTAACCCAGCATCAAAGCTGAAGGTCAGGCTCGGGTGTGTGTCCCAACTAAGAGTTCTATGCACAAATGCACGGAGTATAAGGAATAAATTAAATGAACTACAGGTTCAAATTCAAATTGGAGGGTATGACATGATAGCTATTACTGAGACATGGCTGCAGGATGGTCAGGATTGGGAACTAAATATACCGGGTTATAAGGTCTACAGGAGAGATAGGGAAAATGGAAGAGGGGGAGGAGTAGCCTTAATGAATAGAGATGAAATCACTTCAATGATAAAGGAGGATATAACGAGAGGTAAGCAGCCAACAGAGACCTTATGGGTTGAATTGAGAAATAGGAAAGGATCTGAGACTATAGTGGGAGTTGTGTATAGGAGCCCTGGCAGCAGCTCTGAAGTGCTCGATTGTATAAATGCAGAGATTAGACAAGCGTGTAAGAAAGGCATAGTGGTCTTAATGGGGGACTTTAACCTTCACATAGATTGGGAAAAGCAGACTAGCAACTGTCAGAAAGGTAGTGAATTTCTTGAGTGTGTCCGGGATAGTTTTCTACAGCAGTATGTCCCAGAGGCAACAAGGGGGCAAGCCATACTAGATTTAGTAATGAGTAATGAACCAGATTTAGTTAACAGCTTAACTGTACGTGAACATCTATCCAATAGCGATCATAACATGATCGAGTTCAATGTAGTATTTGAAAGGGAAAAAAGTGAGTCAGCTGCTAAGATTCCAGACTTGGGTAAGGCCGACTTCAATGGGATGAGACAGAGACTGTCCACAGTAAACTGGGCAAATCTGATAATGGGTAAAACGACTGATGATCAGTGGGAAATGTTTAAAGAAACATTGAACGTGATACAGAATCGGTTTATACCCCTGAGGGGCAAGAACTCTACTTGCCAAAAAAAAACAGCCATGGACAACTAAAGAGGTAAGGGAGAGTATAAGACATAAGGAAAGGGCATACAAAAAGGCAAAAAATGGCACAGATCCTGGCGAATGGGAAAGATACAAAGATCAACAAAGGGTCACAAAACAGATAGTAAGAGGTACAAAAAGAGAGTATGAAAAGAAACTCCCAAGGGATATCAAAACCAATATGAAGAACTTTTCTAGTTATATTAGGAAAAAGAGGGTGGTCAGGAGCAGTGTTGGCCCCTTAAAAACTGAAAGTGGGGATATTGTCATTGACAATGGGGAAATGGCGGACATGTTGAACAATTACTTTGCGTCAGTATTTAAAGTAGAAAAAGAGGATAGCATGCCGGAAATCCCAAGAAAACTAATATTGAATTGGGGACAGGGACTCAATAAAATTAACATAAGTAAAGCAACAGTAATGAAGAAAATAATAGCACTAAAGAATGACAAATCCCCAGGACCAGATGGTTTCCATCCCAGGGTTTTAAAGGAAGTAGGTGAGCACATTGCAGATGCCCGAACTATAATCTTTCAAAGTTCTCTAGATTCAGGAACTGTCCCTCGAGATTGGAAAACTGCACGTCACTCCGCTTTTTAAGAAAGGAGAGAGAGGGAAACCAGGGAATTATAGACCAGTTAGCCTAACATCTGTTGTGGGGAAAATGCTGGAGTCTATAATTAAGGATAGGGTGACTGAACACCTCGAGAATTTTCAGTTAATCAGAGAGAGCCAGCATGGATTTGTGAAAGGTAGGTCGTGCCTGACAAACCTGATTGAATTTTTTGAAGAGGTGACTAAAGTAGTGGACAGGGGAATGTCAATGGATGTTATTTATATGGACTTCCAGAAGGCATTTGATAAAGTCCCACATCAGAGACTGTTAGCTAAGTTAGAAGCCCATGGAATCGAGGGAAAAGTACGGACTTGGTTAGGAAGTTGGCTGAGCGAAAGGTGACAGAGAGTAGGGATAATGGGAAGGTACTCACATTGGCAGGATGTGACTAGTGGAGTCCCGCAGGGATCTGTCTTGGGGCCTCAATTATTCACAATATTTATTAACGACTTAGATGAAGGCATAGAAAGTCTCATATCTAAGTTTGCCGATGACACAAAGATTGGTGGCATTGTAAGCAGTGTAGATGAAAACATAAAATTACAAAGCGATATTGATAGATTAGGTGAATGGGCAAAACTGTGGCAAATGGAATTCAATGTAGACAAATGTGAGGTCATCCACTTTGGATTAAAAAAGGGTAGAACAGGGTACTTTCTAAATGGTAAAAAGTTTAAAACAGTGGATGTCCAAAGGGACTTAGGGGTTCAGGTACATCGATCATTGAAGTGTCATGAACAGGTGCAGAAAATAATCAAGAAGGCTAATGGAATGCTGGCCTTTATATCTCGAGGACTGGAGTACAAGGGGGCAGAAGTTATGCTGCAGCTATACAAAACCCTGGTTAGACCGCACCTGGAGTACTGTGAGCAGTTCTGGGCACTGCACCTTCGGAAGGACATATTGGTCTTGGAGGGAGTGCAGCGTAGGTTTACTAGAATGATACCCGGACTTCAGGGGTTAAGTTACGAGGAGAGATTACACAAATTGGGGTTGTATTCTCTGGAGTTTAGAAGGTTAAGGGGTGATCTGATCGAAGTTTATAAGATATTAAGGGGAACGGATAGGGTGGATAGAGAGAAATTATTTCCGCTGGTTGGGGATTCTAGGAGTAGGGGGCACAGTCTAAAAATTAGAACCAGACCTTTCAGGAGTGAGATCAGAAAACATTTCTACACACAAAGGGTGGTAGAAGTTTGGAACTCTCTTCCGCAAACGGCAATTGATACTAGCTCAATTGCTAAATTTAAATCTGAGATAGATAGCTTTTTGGCAACCAAAGGTATTAAGGGATATGGGCCAAAGGCAGGTATATGGAGTTAGATCACAGATCAGCGATGATCTTATCAAATGGCGGAGCAGGCACGAGGGGCTGAATGGCCTACTCCTGTTCCTATATAGAGGGATGATGTGGAGATGCCGGTGATGGACTGGGGTGGAGAAATGTAAGGAGTCGCACAGCACCAGGTTATAGTCCAACAGCTTCACCTGACGAAGGAGCAAAGCTCCGAAAGGTTGTGATTTCAAATAAAGCTGTTGGACTATAACCTGGTGTTTTTCGACTCCTGACATATGTAGAGGGAGAGAGAGCAACTCTCCCCGCGGCTCGTGACTCGCTCTGACCGTACCCGCGGCTCGTCACTCCCTGTGACCGTCCCCGCGGCTCGTCACTCCCTGTGACCGTCCCCGCGGCTCGTCACTCCCTGTGACCGTCCCCGCGGCTCGTGACTCCCTGTGACCGTCCCCGCGGCTCGTGACTCCCTCTGACCGTCCCCGCGGCTCGTGACTCCCTCTGACCGTACCCGCGGCTCGTGACTCCCTCTGACCGTACCCGCGGCTCGTGACTCCCTGTGACCGTACCCGCGGCTCGTGACTCCCTGTGACCGTACCCGCGGCTCGTGACTCCCTGTGACCGTACCCGCGGCTCGTGACTCCCTGTGACCGTACCCGCGGCTCGTGACTCCCTGTGACCGTACCCGCGGCTCGTGACTCGCTGTGACCGTCCCCGCGGCTCGTGACTCCCTGTGACCGTACCCGCGGCTCGTGACTCCCTGTGACCGTACCCGCGGCTCGTGACTCCCTGTGACCGTACCCGCGGCTCGTGACTCCCTGTGACCGTCCCCGCGGCTCGTGACTCCCTGTGACCGTCCCCGCGGCTCGTGACTCCCTGTGACCGTCCCCGCGGCTCGTGACTCCCTGTGACCGTACCCGCGGCTCGTGACTCCCTGTGACCGTCCCCGCGGCTCGTGACTCCCTCTGACCGTCCCCGCGGCTCGTGACTCCCTCTGACCGTACCCGCGGCTCGTGACTCCCTCTGACCGTCCCCGCGGCTCGTGACTCCCTGTGACCGTCCCCGCGGCTCGTGACTCCCTCTGACCGTACCCGCGGCTCGTGACTCCCTGTGACCGTCCCCGCGGCTCGTGACTCCCTGTGACCGTCCCCGCGGCTCGTGACTCCCTCTGACCGTCCCCGCGGCTCGTGACTCCCTCTGACCGTACCCGCGGCTCGTGACTCCCTGTGACCGTACCCGCGGCTCGTGACTCCCTGTGACCGTACCCGCGGCTCGTGACTCCCTGTGACCGTACCCGCGGCTCGTGACTCCCTGTGACCGTACCCGCGGCTCGTGACTCCCTGTGACCGTACCCGCGGCTCGTGACTCCCTCTGACCGTCCCCGCGGCTCGTGACTCCCTCTGACCGTCCCCGCGGCTCGTGACTCCCTCTGACCGTCCCCGCGGCTCGTGACTCCCTGTGACCGTCCCCGCGGCTCGTGACTCCCTGTGACCGTCCCCGCGGCTCGTGACTCCCTCTGACCGTCCCCGCGGCTCGTGACTCCCTGTGACCGTCCCCGCGGCTCGTGACTCCCTCTGACCGTCCCCGCGGCTCGTGACTCCCTCTGACCGTCCCCGCGGCTCGTGACTCCCTCTGACCGTCCCCGCGGCTCGTGACTCCCTCTGACCGTCCCCGCGGCTCGTGACTCCCTCTGACCGTCCCCGCGGCTCGTGACTCCCTCTGACCGTCCCCGCGGCTCGTGACTCCCTCTGACCGTCCCCGCGGCTCGTGACTCCCTCTGACCGTCCCCGCGGCTCGTGACTCCCTCTGACCGTCCCCGCGGCTCGTGACTCCCTCTGACCGTCCCCGCGGCTCGTGACTCCCTCTGACCGTCCCCGCGGCTCGTGACTCCCTCTGACCCTGTAACTGTATCTGTGGTTCTCCAGGTCCTTGTTGAGTGAACATGACTGACTTTACCATCAGGCGATATGAAGCCATGGATTATCAGCCTGTCCGCGAGATCTTTGCAGCAGGAATGTACGAGCATGTCCCTGCTGCCTGCTTCCACCTGCTGAGACAGCCCTGGGCCCAGCTGCTCCTGGTGACCGTGTTTTGTCTGCTCCTGGTGAGTTCCCAGTCGCTCATCCTGCCTCTCCTGGCTCTGGCACTCATTCTGGCCACAGCACAACAGCTGGTCACCTTCTTCTGGTCGAAGTACATCGAAGAGACCTTCAACAGTGACCTGCTGGACATCCAGGAGACCTACATGATGAAGGACGATGCCTGTTTCTGGGTGGCAGAGTGTCAAGGGGTTGTGGTGGGGACTGTGAGTGCCAGGCGCTCAGACCTGTCTCATGCCAACCTGGAGCTAAAGCGACTGTCGGTCAGAAAGGCATACCGCCGTCGTGGCATTGCCAAGGCCTTGTGCCGCACTGTCATCCTGTTTGCCCGAGAAAATGGCTTGGAGGAAGTGGTGCTGGGCACATCAATGCTGCAGTGTGAAGCACAGAGACTGTACCAGGACTTGGGGTTCCAGTTACAGGGTGAGCTGCTCTTCCCCAACCTATTGGGGAAACTCATCAACTTTAAAATCCTCATGTACCGCTGCGAGGTCCGGAGGGGGAAGTGAGCAGTTTCCCGGGTTCAGCTCTCACTGCATCGTCACCAACGTTGTGTCCTGTCGCCATCAACATTCTGAACTATTCCATTCTATATTGCACAGGACAGTCCACCTTTCCCTGGTGTGTGCAGTGATCCAATGTGAATGTAAGAGCTCCGGGGGAGGGGGCAGTGTCACCCGGTCCTTGTCCCACTACAGCCCCCTCCCGAGCCCCACAACCCTGTTATAAATTGGATAGCCCAGTGGTGAAGGATAGAATACTGGAGCCTGCTCTTCAGTTCCTTCCAACCTTTATTCACAGAGATTCCCCTTACACCCACCCCACACCCTCGATCAGCTCTCCTATAAATGGATATGAGAGTCCCAATTGACACAGACCCTGAATACAATCAACACCCACTGATCGAAATCACCTGAATACAATCAACACCCACTGACGGAAATCGCCTGAATACAATCAACACCCACTGACGGAAATCGCCTGAATACAATCAACACCCACTGACGGAAATCGCCTGAATACAATCAACACCCACTGACGGAAATCACCTGAATACAGTCAACACCCACTGACGGAAATCGCCTGAATACAATCAACACCCACTGACAGAAATCACCTGAATACAATCAACACCCACTGATTGTAGTCAGGCGATTTCTGTCAGCGGGTGTTGATTGTAGTCAGGCGATTTCTGTCAGCGGGTGTTGATTGTAGTCAGGCGATTTCTGTCAGCGGGTGTTGATTGTAGTCAGGCGATTTCTGTCAGCGGGTGTTGATTGTAGTCAGGCGATTTCTGTCTGCGGGTGTTGATAGAAATCGCCTGAATACAATCAACACCCCTGCTCCCACTCCCCCCCACCTCTGGCCCCCTTTCCATTCACTCCCACTCCCTCGACCCCCCCGGCCCCCGTCCATTCCCTCCCATTCCCTCGGCCCCCGCCCAATCACTCCCACTCCCTCTACCCACCCCTCTCTCTGGCCATCTGTTCATTCATTCCTACTCTTTCTCCTACCCGTGATCCATGCACCAGTTCCAAACTTTAATCTGTTTGTTTTTCTATAATTTTATGGAACAAAACTCAATGAAATGTTTCTACAACAGACAAATGATGAGTCCATTCTTTTACTGGGAATGGGATAAATGGGAATGGGCAGAGTCTGGGTCAGAGGAGGAGAGAGCTCACACTGAGAATAGGACAGTGAGTGTAACAGAGAGAGAGAGCTCACACTGAGAATAGGACAGTGAGTGTAACAGAGAGAGAGCTCACACTGAGAATAGGACAGTGAGTGTAACAGAGAGAGAGCTCACACTGAGAATAGGACAGTGAGTGTAACAGAGAGAGAGCTCACAGTGAGAATAGGACAGTGAGTGTAACAGAGAGAGAGCTCACAGTGAGAATAGGACAGTGAGTGTAACAGAGAGAGAGCTCACACTGAGAATAGGACAGTGAGTGCAACAGAGAGAGAGCTCACACACTGAGGATAGGACAGTGAGTGTCACAGAGAGAGAGCTCACACACTGAGAATAGGACAGTGAGTGTAACAGAGAGAGAGCTCACACACTGAGAATAGGACAGTGAGTGTAACAGAGAGAGAGCTCACACACTGAGAATAGGACAGTGAGTGTAACAGAGAGAGAGCTCACACACTGAGAATAGGACAGTGAGTGTAACAGAGAGAGCTCACACTGAGAATAGGGCAGTGAGTGTAACAGAGAGAGAGCTCACACTGAGAATAGGACAGTGAGTGCAACAGAGAGAGAGCTCACACACTGAGAATAGGACAGTGAGTGTAACAGAGAGCTCACACTGAGAATAGGACAGTGAGTGTAACAGAGAGAGAGCTCACATTGAGAATAGGGCAGTGAGTGTAACAGAGAGAGAGCTCACACTGAGAATAGGGCAATGAGTGTAACAGAGAGAGAGCTCACACTGAGAATAGGACAGTGAGTGCAACAGAGAGAGCTCACACTGAGAATAGGACAGTGAGTGCAACAGAGAGAGAGCTCACACTGAGAATAGGACAGTGAGTGTAACAGAGAGAGCTCACACTGAGAATAGGGCAGTGAGTGTAACAGAGAGAGAGCTCACACTGAGAATAGGACAGTGAGTGTAACAGAGGGGGAGCTCACACTGAGAATAGGACAGTGAGTGCAACAGAGAGAGAGCTCACACACTGAGAATAGGACAGTGAGTGTAACAGAGAGAGCTCACACTGAGAATAGGGCAGTGAGTGTAACAGAGAGAGAGCTCACACTGAGAATAGGACAGTGAGTGTAACAGAGAGAGAGCTCACACTGAGAATAGGACAGTGAGTGTAACAGAGAGAGAGCTCACAGTGAGAATAGGACAGTGAGTGTAACAGAGAGAGAGCTCACACTGAGAATAGGACAGTGAGTGCAACAGAGAGAGAGCTCACACACTGAGAATAGGACAGTGAGTGTAACAGAGAGAGCTCACACTGAGAATAGGGCAGTGAGTGTAACAGAGAGAGAGCTCACACTGAGAATAGGACAGTGAGTGTAACAGAGAGAGAGCTCACACTGAGAATAGGACAGTGAGTGTAACAGAGAGAGAGCTCACATTGAGAATAGGGCAGTGAGTGTAACAGAGAGAGAGCTCACACTGAGAATAGGGCAATGAGTGTAACAGAGGGGGAGCTCACATTGAGAATAGGGCAGTGAGTGTAACAGAGAGAGAGCTCACACTGAGAATAGGACAGTGAGTGTAACAGAGAGAGAGCTCACACTGAGAATAGGACAGTGAGTGTAACAGAGAGAGAGCTCACACTGAGAATAGGACAGAGTGTAACAGAGAGAGAGCTCACACTGAGAATAGGGCAATGAGTGTAACAGAGAGAGAGCTCACACACTGAGAATAAGGCAGTGAGTGTAACAGAGATAGCTCACACACTGAGAATAGGGCAGTGAGTGTAACAGAGAGAGAGCTCACACACTGAGAATAGGGCAGTGAGTGTAACAGAGAGAGAGCTCACACTGAGAATAGGACAGTGAGTGTAACAGAGAGAGAGCTCACACTGAGAATAGGACAGTGAGTGTAACAGAGAGAGAGCTCACACTGAGAATAGGGCAGTGAGTGTAACAGAGAGAGAGCTCACACTGAGAATAGGGCAGTGAGTGTAACAGAGAGAGAGCTCACACTGAGAATAGGGCAATGAGTGTAACAGAGAGAGAGCTCACACTGAGAATAGGGCAGTGAGTGCAACAGAGAGAGAGCTCACACTGAGAATAGGACAGTGAGTGTAACAGAGAGAGAGCTCACACTGAGAATAGGACAGTGAGTGTAACAGAGAGAGAGCTCACACTGAGAATAGGACAGTGAGTGTAACAGAGAGAGAGCTCACACTGAGAATAGGACAGTGAGTGTAACAGAGAGAGAGCTCACACTGAGAATAGGGCAGTGAGTGCAACAGAGAGAGAGCTCACACTGAGAATAGGGCAGTGAGTGTAACAGAGAGAGAGCTCACACTGAGAATAGGGCAGTGAGTGTAACAGAGAGAGAGCTCACACTGAGAATAGGGCAGTGAGTGTAACAGAGAGGGAGCTCACACTGAGAATAGGACAGTGAGTGTAACGGAGAGAGAGAGCTCACACTGAGAATAGGGCAGTGAGTGTAACAGAGATAGAGCTCACATTGAGAATAGGGCAGTGAGTGTAACAGAGAGAGAGCTCACACTGAGAATAGGGCAATGAGTGTAACAGAGGGGGAGCTCACATTGAGAATAGGGCAGTGAGTGTAACAGAGAGAGAGCTCACACTGAGAATAGGGCAGTGAGTGTAACAGAGAGAGAGCTCACACTGAGAATAGGGCAGTGAGTGCAACAGAGGGGGAGCTCAAACTGAGAATAGGACAGTGAGTGTAACAGAGAGAGAGCTCACACTGAGAATAGGGCAGTGAGTGTAACAGAGAGAGAGAGCTCACACTGAGAATAGGGCAATGAGTGTAACAGAGAGAGAGCTCACACTGAGAATAGGGCAGTGAGTGTAACAGAGAGAGCTCACACTGAGAATAGGGCAGTGAGTGCAACAGAGAGAGAGCTCACACTGAGAATAGGACAGTGAGTATAACAGAGAGAGAGCTCACACTGAGAATAGGGCAGTGAGTGTAACAGAGAGAGAGCTCACACTGAGAATAGGACAGAGTGTCACAGAGAGAGAGCTCACACTGAGAATAGGACAGTGAGTGTAACAGAGAGAGAGAGCTCACACTGAGAATAGGACAGTAAGTGTAACAGAGAGAGCTCACACTGAGAATAGGGCAGTGAGTGTATCAGAGAGAGAGCTCACACACTGAGAATAAGGCAGTGAGTGTAACAGAGAGAGAGCTCACAGTGAGAATAGGACAGTGAGTGTAACAGAGAGAGAGCTCACACTGAGAATAGGGCAGTGAGTGCAACAGAGAGAGAGCTCACAGTGAGAATAGGACAGTGAGTGTAACAGAGAGAGAGCTCACACTGAGAATAGGACAGTGAGTGCAACAGAGAGAGAGCTCACACACTGAGAATAGGACAGTGAGTGTAACAGAGACAGAGCTCACACTGAGAATAGGACAGTGAGTGCAACAGAGAGAGAGCTCACAGTGAGAATAGGACAGTGAGTGTAACAGAGAGAGAGCTCACAGTGAGAATAGGACAGTGAGTGTAACAGAGAGAGAGCTCACACACTGAGAATAGGGCAGTGAGTGCAACAGAGATAGAGCTCACACTGAGAATAGGACAGTGAGTGTAACAGAGAGAGAGCTCACATTGAGAATAGGACAGTGAGTGTAACTGAGAGAGAGCTCACATTGAGAATAGGGCAGTGAGTGCAACAGAGAGAGAGCTCACACTGAGAATAGGGCAGTGAGTGTAACAGAGAGAGAGCTCACATTGAGAATAGGACAGTGAGTGTAACAGAGAGAGAGCTCACATTGAGAATAGGACAGTGAGTGTAACAGAGAGAGAGCTCACATTGAGAATAGGGCAGTGAGTGCAACAGAGAGAGAGCTCACACTGAGAATAGGGCAGTGAGTGTAACAGAGGGGGAGCTCACATTGAGAATAGGGCAGTGAGTGTAACAGAGAGAGAGCTCAAACTGAGAATAGCGCAGTGAGTGTAACAGAGAGAGAGCTCACACTGAGAATAGGGCAATGAGCGTAACAGAGAGAGAGCTCACACACTGAGAATAGGTTAGTGAGTGTAACAGAGAGAGAGCTCACACTGAGAATAGGGCAGTGAGTGTAACAGAGAGAGAGCTCACACTGAGAATAGGGCAATGAGTGTTACAGAGAGAGAGCTCACACTGAGAATAGGACAGTGTGTATAAGAGAGAGAGAGCTCACACTGAGAATAGGGCAGAGTGTCACAGAGAGAGAGCTCAGACTGAGAACAGGACAGTGAGTGTAACAGAGAGAGAGCTCACACTGAGAATAGGACAGTGAGTGTAACAGAGGGGGAGCTCACATTGAGAATAGGGCAGTGAGTGTAACAGAGAGAGAGCTCACACTGAGAATAGGACAGTGAGTGTAACAGAGGGGGAGCTCAAACTGAGAATAGGACAGTGAGTGCAACAGAGAGAGAGCTCACACTGAGACGAGGGCAGTGAGTGTAACAGAGGGGGAGCTCAAACTGAGAATAGGACAGTGAGTGTAACAGAGAGAGAGCTCACACTGAGAATAGGGCAGTGAGTGTAATAGAGGGGGAGCTCAAACTGAGAATAGGACAGTGAGTGTAACAGAGAGAGAGAGCTCACACTGAGAATAGGGCACTGAGTGTAACGGAGAGAGAGCTCACACTGAGAATAGGGCAGTGAGTGTAACAGAGAGAGCTCACACTGAGAATAGGACAGTGAGTGTAACAGGGAGAGAGCTCACACTGAGAATAGGGCAGTGAGTGTAACAGAGAGAGAGCTCACACTGAGAATAGGGCAATGAGTGTAACAGAGAGAGAGCTCACACTGAGAATAGGACAGTGAGTGTAACAGAGAGAGAGCTCACATTGAGAATAGGACAGTGAGTGTAACAGAGAGAGAGCTCACACTGAGAATAGGGCAGTGAGTGTAACAGAGGGGGAGCTCACATTGAGAATAGGGCAGTGAGTGTAACAGAGAGAGAGCTCAAAGTGAGAATAGGGCAGTGAGTGTAACAGAGAGAGAGCTCAAACTGAGAATAGGGCAGTGAGTGTAACAGAGAGAGAGCTCACACTGAGAATAGGGCAATGAGTGTAACAGAGGGGGAGCTCAAACTGAGAACAGGACAGTGAGTGTAACAGAGAGAGAGCTCACACTGAGACTAGGGCAGTGAGTGTAACAGAGGGGGAGCTCAAACTGAGAATAGGACAGTGAGTGTAACAGAGAGAGAGCTCACACTGAGAATAGGGCAGTGAGTGTAACAGAGGGGGAGCTCAAACTGAGAATAGGACAGTGAGTGTAACAGAGAGAGAGCTCACACTGAGAATAGGGCAGTGAGTGTAACAGAGAGAGAGCTCACACTGAGAATAGGACAGTGAGTGTAACAGAGAGAGAGCTCACACTGAGAATAGGACAGTGAGTGTAACAGAGAGAGAGCTCACACTGAGAATAGGGCAATGAGTGTAACAGAGAGAGAGCTCACACTGAGAATAGGGCAGTGAGTGTAACAGAGAGAGCTCACACTGAGAATAGGGCAGTGAGTGTAACAGAGAGAGAGCTCACACTGAGAATAGGACAGTGAGTGTAACAGAGAGAGAGCTCACACTGAGAATAGGACAGTGAGTGCAACAGAGATAGAGCTCACACTGAGAATAGGACAGTGAGTGTAACAGAGAGAGAGCTCACATTGAGAATAGGACAGTGAGTGTAACAGAGAGAGAGCTCACATTGAGAATAGGGCAGTGAGTGCAACAGAGAGAGAGCTCACACTGAGAATAGGGCAGTGAGTGTAACAGAGGGGGAGCTCACACTGAGAATAGGGCAATGAGCGTAACAGAGAGAGAGCTCACACACTGAGAATAGGTTAGTGAGTGTAACAGAGAGAGAGCTCACACTGAGAATAGGGCAGTGAGTGTAACAGAGAGAGAGCTCACACTGAGAATAGGACAGTGAGTGTAACAGAGAGAGAGCTCACACTGAGAATAGGGCAGTGAGTGTTACAGAGAGAGAGCTCACACTGAGAATAGGGCAGTGAGTGTTACAGAGAGAGAGCTCAGACTGAGAACAGGACAGTGAGTGTAACAGAGAGAGAGCTCACACTGAGAATAGGACAGTGAGTGCAACAGAGACAGAGCTCACACTGAGAATAGGGCAGTGAGTGAAACAGAGAGAGAGCTCACACTGAGAATAGGACAGTGAGTGTAACAGAGAGAGAGCTCACACTGAGAATAGGACAGTGAGTGTAACAGAGAGAGCTCACACTGAGAATAGGACAGTGAGTGTAACAGAGAGAGAGCTCACACTGAGAATAGGACAGTGAGTGTAACAGAGAGAGAGCTCACACTGAGAATAGGGCAGTGAGTGTAACAGAGAGAGAGCTCACACTGAGAATCGGGCAGTGAGTGTAACAGAGGGGGAGCTCACATTGAGAATAGGGCAGTGAGTGTAACAGAGAGAGAGCTCACACTGAGAATAGGACAGTGAGTGGAACAGAGGGGGAGCTCAAACTGAGAATAGGACAGTGAGTGTAACAGAGAGAGAGCTCACACTGAGAATAGGGCAGTGAGTGTAATAGAGGGGGAGCTCAAACTGAGAATAGGACAGTGAGTGTAACAGAGAGAGAGAGCTCACACTGAGAATAGGGCACTGAGTGTAACGGAGAGAGAGCTCACACTGAGAATAGGGCAGTGAGTGTAACAGAGAGAGCTCACACTGAGAATAGGACAGTGAGTGTAACAGGGAGAGAGCTCACACTGAGAATAGGGCAGTGAGTGTAACAGAGAGAGAGCTCACACTGAGAATAGGGCAATGAGTGTAACAGAGAGAGAGCTCACACTGAGAATAGGACAGTGAGTGTAACAGAGAGAGAGCTCACATTGAGAATAGGACAGTGAGTGTAACAGAGAGAGAGCTCACACACTGAGAATAAGGCAGTGAGTGTAACAGAGAGAGAGCTCACACTGAGAATAGGGCAGTGAGTGTAACAGAGAGAGAGCTCACACACTGAGAATAAGGCAGTGAGTGTAACAGAGAGAGAGCTCACACTGAGAATAGGGCAGTGAGTGTAACAGAGAGAGAGCTCACACACTGAGAATAAGGCAGTGAGTGTAACAGAGAGAGAGCTCACACTGAGAATAGGACAGTGAGTGTAACGGAGAGAGAGAGCTCACACTGAGAATAGGGCAGTGAGTGTAACAGAGATAGAGCTCACACTGAGAATCGGACAGTGAGTGTAACAGAGAGAGAGCTCACATTGAGAATAGGGCAGTGAGTGTAACAGAGAGAGAGCTCACACTGAGAATAGGGCAATGAGTGCAACAGAGGGGGAGCTCACATTGAGAATAGGGCAGTGAGTGTAACAGAGAGAGAGCTCACACTGAGAATAGGGCAGTGAGTGTAACAGAGAGAGAGCTCACACTGAGAATAGGGCAGTGAGTGCAACAGAGGGGGAGCTCAAACTGAGAATAGGACAGTGAGTGTAACAGAGAGAGAGCTCACACTGAGAATAGGGCAGTGAGTGCAACAGAGGGGGAGCTCAAACTGAGAATAGGACAGTGAGTGTAACAGAGAGAGAGCTCACACTGAGAATAGGGCAGTGAGTGTAACAGAGAGAGAGCTCACACTGAGAATAGGACAGAGTGTCACAGAGAGAGAGCTCACACTGAGAATAGGACAGTGAGTGTAACAGAGAGAGAGAGCTCACACTGAGAATAGGACAGTAAGTGTAACAGAGAGAGCTCACACTGAGAATAGGGCAGTGAGTGTATCAGAGAGAGAGCTCACACACTGAGAATAAGGCAGTGAGTGTAACAGAGAGAGAGCTCACAGTGAGAATAGGACAGTGAGTGTAACAGAGAGAGAGCTCACACTGAGAATAGGGCAGTGAGTGTAACAGAGAGAGAGCTCACACTGAGAATAGGGCAGTGAGTGTAACAGAGAGAGAGCTCACACTAAGAATAGGGCAGAGTGTCACAGAGAGAGAGCTCACACACTGAGAATAGGACAGTGAGTGTAACAGAGACAGAGCTCACACTGAGAATAGGACAGTGAGTGCAACAGAGAGAGAGCTCACACTGAGAATAGGGCAGTGAGTGTAACAGAGAGAGAGCTCACACTAAGAATAGGGCAGAGTGTCACAGAGAGAGAGCTCACAGTGAGAATAGGACAGTGAGTGCAACAGAGAGAGAGCTCACACTGAGAATAGGACAGTGAGTGCAACAGAGAGAGAGCTCACACACTGAGAATAGGACAGTGAGTGTAACAGAGACAGAGCTCACACTCAGAATAGGACAGTGAGTGCAACAGAGAGAGAGCTCACAGTGAGAATAGGACAGTGAGTGTAACAGAGAGAGAGCACACACTGAGAATAGGGCAGTGAGTGCAACAGAGATAGAGCTCACACTGAGAATAGGACAGTGAGTGTAACAGAGAGAGAGCTCACATTGAGAATAGGACAGTGAGTGTAACAGAGAGAGAGCTCACATTGAGAATAGGGCAGTGAGTGCAACAGAGAGAGAGCTCACACTGAGAATAGGGCAGTGAGTGGAACAGAGGGGGAGCTCACATTGAGAATAGGGCAGTGAGTGTAACAGAGAGAGAGCTCAAACTGAGAATAGGGCAGTGAGTGTAACAGAGAGAGAGCTCACACTGAGAATAGGGCAATGAGCGTAACAGAGAGAGAGCTCACACACTGAGAATAGGTTAGTGAGTGTAACAGAGAGAGAGCTCACACTGAGAATAGGGCAGTGAGTGTAACAGAGAGAGAGCTCACACTGAGAATAGGGCAGTGAGTGTAAGAGAGAGAGAGCTCACACTGAGAATAGGACAGTGAGTGTTACAGAGAGAGAGCTCACACTGAGAATAGGACAGTGTGTGTAAGAGAGAGAGAGCTCACACTGAGAATAGGGCAGAGTGTCACAGAGAGAGAGCTCAGACTGAGAACAGGACAGTGAGTGTAACAGAGAGAGAGCTCACACTGAGAATAGGACAGTGAGTGCAACAGAGACAGAGCTCACACTGAGAATAGGGCAGTGAGTGAAACAGAGAGAGAGCTCACACTGAGAATAGGACAGTGAGTGTAACAGAGAGAGAGCTCACACTGAGAATAGGACAGTGAGTGTAACAGAGAGAGAGCTCACACTGAGAATAGGACAGTGAGTGTAACAGAGAGAGAGCTCACACTGAGAATAGGGCAGTGAGTGTAACAGAGAGAGAGCTCACACTGAGAATAGGACAGTGAGTGTAACAGAGAGAGCTCACACTGAGAATAGGACAATGAGTGTAACAGAGAGAGAGCTCACACTGAGAATAGGACAGTGAGTGTAACAGAGAGAGAGCTCACACTGAGAATAGGACAGTGAGTGTAACAGAGAGAGCTCACACTGAGAATAGGACAGTGAGTGTAACAGAGAGAGAGCTCACACTGAGAATAGGGCAGTGAGTGTAACAGAGAGAGAGCTCACACTGAGAATAGGGCAGTGAGTGTAACAGAGAGAGAGCTCACACTGAGAATAGGACAGAGTGTCACAGAGAGAGAGCTCACACTGAGAATCGGGCAGTGAGTGTAACAGAGGGGGAGCTCACATTGAGAATAGGGCAGTGAGTGTAACAGAGAGAGAGCTCACACTGAGACGAGGGCAGTGAGTGTAACAGAGGGGGAGCTCAAACTGAGAATAGGACAGTGAGTGTAACAGAGAGAGAGCTCACACTGAGAATAGGGCAGTGAGTGTAATAGAGGGGGAGCTCAAACTGAGAATAGGACAGTGAGTGTAACAGAGAGAGAGCTCACACTGAGAATAGGGCAGTGAGTGTAACAGAGAGAGAGCTCACACTGAGAACAGGGCAGTGAGTGTAACAGAGAGAGAGCTCACACTGAGAATAGGGCACTGAGTGTAACAGAGAGAGAGCTCACACTGAGAATAGGGCAGTGAGTGTAACAGAGAGAGCTCACACTGAGAATAGGACAGTGAGTGTAACAGGGAGAGAGCTCACACTGAGAATAGGGCAGTGAGTGTAACAGAGATAGAGCTCACACTGAGAATAGGACAGTGAGTGTAACAGGGAGAGAGCTCACACTGAGAATAGGGCAGTGAGTGTAACAGAGAGAGAGCTCACACTGAGAATAGGACAGTGAGTGTAACAGAGAGAGAGCTCACATTGAGAATAGGACAGTGAGTGTAACAGAGAGAGAGCTCACACTGAGAATAGGGCAGTGAGTGTAACAGAGGGGGAGCTCACATTGAGAATAGGGCAGTGAGTGTAACAGAGAGAGAGCTCAAAGTGAGAATAGGGCAGTGAGTGTAACAGAGAGAGAGCTCAAACTGAGAATAGGGCAGTGAGTGTAACAGAGAGAGAGCTCACACTGAGAATAGGGCAATGAGTGTTACAGAGAGAGAGCTCACACTGAGAATGCGGCAATGAGTGTAACAGAGGGGGAGCTCAAACTGAGAACAGGACAGTGAGTGCAACAGAGAGAGAGCTCACACTGAGAATAGGGCAGTGAGTGTAACAGAGGGGGAGCTCAAACTGAGAATAGGACAGTGAGTGTAACAGAGAGAGAGAGCTCACACTGAGAATAGGGCAATGAGTGTAACAGAGAGAGAGCTCACACTGAGAATAGGGCAGTGAGTGTAACAGAGAGAGCTCACACTGAGAATAGGGCAGTGAGTGTAACAGAGAGAGAGCTCACACTGAGAATAGGACAGTGAGTGTAACAGAGAGAGAGCTCACATTGAGAATAGGGCAGTGAGTGTAACAGAGAGAGAGCTCACAGTGAGAATAGGACAGATTTTAACAGAGAGAGAGCTCACACTGAGAATAGGACAGTGAGTGTAACAGAGAGAGATAGCTCACACTGAGAATAGGGCAGAGTGTCACAGAGAGAGAGCTCAGACTGAGAATAGGACAGTGAGTGTAACAGAGAGAGAGAGCTCACACTGAGAATAGGACAGTGAGTGCAACAGAGAGAGAGCTCACACTGAGAATAGGACAGTGAGTGTAACAGAGAGAGAGCTCACAGTGAGAATAGGACAGTGAGTGCAACAGAGAGAGAGCTCACACTGAGAATAGGACAGTGAGTGCAACAGAGAGAGAGCTCACAGTGAGAATAGGGTAGTGAGTGTAACAGAGAGAGAGCTCACACTGAGAATAGGACAGTGAGTGTAACAGAGAGAGAGCTCACAGTGAGAATAGGGTAGTGAGTGTAACAGAGAGAGAGCTCACACTGAGAATTGGACAGTGAGTGCAACAGAGAGAGAGCTCACACTGAGAATAGGACAGTGAGTGTAACAGAGAGAGAGCTCACAGTGAGAATAGGGTAGTGAGTGTAACAGAGAGAGAGCTCACACTGAGAATACGGCAGTGAGTGTAACAGAGAGAGCTCACAATGAGAATAGGGCAGAGTGTCACAGAGAGAGAGCTCACAGTGAGAATAGGACAGTGAGTGTAACAGAGAGAGAGCTCACACTGAGAATAGGGCAGAGTGTCACAGAGAGAGAGCTCACAGTGAGAATAGGACAGTGAGTGTAACAGAGAGAGCTCACACTGAGAATAGGACAGTGAGTGTAACAGAGAGAGAGCTCACACTGAGAATAGGGCAGTGAGTGCAACAGAGAGACAGCTCACACTGAGAATAGGGCAGAGTGTCACAGAGAGAGAGCTCACAGTGAGAATAGGACAGTGAGTGTAACAGAGAGAGAGCTCACACTGAGAATAGGACAGTGAGTGTAACAGAGAGAGAGCTCACACTGAGAATAGGGCAGTGAGTGTAACAGAGAGAGCGAGCTCACACTGAGAATAGGAAAGTGAGTGCAACAGAGAGAGAGCTCACACTGAGAACAGGGCAGTGAGTGTAACAGAGAGAGAGCTCACACTGAGAATAGGACAGTGAGTGCAACAGAGAGAGAGCTCACACACTGAGAATAGGTTAGTGAGTGTAACAGAGAGAAAGCTCACACTGAGAATACGGCAGTGAGTGTAACAGAGAGAGAGCTCACACTGAGAATACGGCAGTGAGTGTAACAGAGAGAGAGCTCACACTGAGAATACGGCAGTGAGTGTAACAGAGAGAGAGCTCACACTGAGAATAGGGCAATGAGTGTTACAGAGAGAGAGCTCACACTGAGAATAGGGCAGTGAGTGTAACAGAGAGAGAGAGCTCACACTGAGAATAGGACAGTGAGTGTAACAGAGAGAGAGAGCTCACACTGAGAATAGGACAGTGAGTGTAACAGAGAGAGGGAGCTCACACTGAGAATAGGACAGTGAGTGTAACAGAGAGAGAGAGCTCACACTGAGAATAGGACAGTGAGTGTAACAGAGAGAGAGAGCTCACACTGAGAATAAGGCAGTGAGTGTAACAGAAAGAGAGAGCTCACACTGAGAATAGGACAGTGAGTGTAACAGAGAGAGAGCTCACACTGAGAATACGGCAGTGAGTGTAACAGAGAGAGAGAGCTCACACTGAGAATAGGACAGTGAGTGTAACAGAGAGAGAGAGCTCACACTGAGAATAGGACAGTGAGTGTAACAGAGAGAGAGAGCTCACACTGAGAATAGGACAGTGAGTGTAACAGAGAGAGAGAGCTCACACACTGAGAATAAGGCAGTGAGTGCAACAGAGAGACAGAGCTCACACTGAGAATAGGACAGTGTCTGTAAGAGAGAGAGAGCTCACACTGAGAATAGGACAGTGAGTGTAACAGAGAGAGAGAGCTCACACTGAGAATAGGGCAGTGAGTGTAACAGAGAGAGAGCTCACACTGAGAATAGGGCAATGAGCGTAACAGAGAGAGAGCTCACACACTGAGAATAGGTTAGTGAGTGTAACAGAGAGAGAGCTCACACTGAGAATAGGGCAGTGAGTGTAACAGAGAGAGAGCTCACACTGAGAATAGGGCAATGAGTGTTACAGAGAGAGAGCTCACACTGAGAATAGGACAGTGTGTGTAAGAGAGAGAGAGCTCACACTGAGAATAGGGCAGAGTGTCACAGAGAGAGAGCTCAGACTGAGAACAGGACAGTGAGTGTAACAGAGAGAGAGCTCACACTGAGAATAGGACAGTGAGTGCAACAGAGACAGAGCTCACACTGAGAATAGGGCAGTGAGTGAAACAGAGAGAGAGCTCACACTGAGAATAGGAAAGTGAGTGTAACAGAGAGAGAGCTCACACTGAGAATAGGACAGTGAGTGTAACAGAGAGAGCTCACACTGAGAATAGGACAGTGAGTGTAACAGAGAGAGAGCTCACACTGAGAATAGGACAGTGAGTGTAACAGAGAGAGAGCTCACACTGAGAATAGGGCAGTGAGTGTAACAGAGAGAGAGCTCACACTGAGAATAGGACAGAGTGTCACAGAGAGAGAGCTCACACTGAGAATCGGGCAGTGAGTGTAACAGAGAGAGAGCTCACACTGAGACGAGGGCAGTGAGTGTAACAGAGGGGGAGCTCAAACTGAGAATAGGTCAGTGAGTGCAACAGAGAGAGAGCTCACACTGAGAATAGGGCAGTGAGTGTAATAGAGGGGGAGCTCAAACTGAGAATAGGACAGTGAGTGTAACAGAGAGAGAGAGCTCACACTGAGAATAGGGCACTGAGTGTAACAGAGAGAGAGCTCACACTGAGAATAGGGCAGTGAGTGTAACAGGGAGAGAGCTCACACTGAGAATAGGGCACTGAGTGTAACAGAGAGAGAGCTCACACTGAGAATAGGGCACTGAGTGTAACAGAGAGAGAGCTCACACTGAGAATAGGGCAGTGAGTGTAACAGAGAGAGCTCACACTGAGAATAGGACAGTGAGTGTAACAGGGAGAGAGCTCACACTGAGAATAGGGCAGTGAGTGTAACAGAGATAGAGCTCACACTGAGAATAGGACAGTGAGTGTAACAGAGAGAGAGCTCACATTGAGAACAGAGAGAGAGCTCACACTGAGAATAGGGCAGTGAGTGTAACAGAGGGGGAGCTCACATTGAGAATAGGGCAGTGAGTGTAACAGAGAGAGAGCTCAAAGTGAGAATAGGGCAGTGAGTGTAACAGAGAGAGAGCACAAACTGAGAATAGGGCAGTGAGTGTAACAGAGAGAGAGCTCACACTGAGAATAGGGCAATGAGTGTTACAGAGAGAGAGCTCACACTGAGAATGCGGCAATGAGTGTAACAGAGGGGGAGCTCAAACTGAGAACAGGGCAGTGAGTGTAACAGAGAGAGAGCTCACACTGAGAATAGGACAGTGAGTGCAACAGAGAGAGAGCTCACACACTGAGAATAGGTTAGTGAGTGTAACAGAGAGAAAGCTCACACTGAGAATACGGCAGTGAGTGTAACAGAGAGAGAGCTCACACTGAGAATACGGCAGTGAGTGTAACAGAGAGAGAGCTCACACTGAGAATACGGCAGTGAGTGTAACAGAGAGAGAGCTCACACTGAGAACAGGGCAATGAGTGTAACAGAGAGAGAGCTCACACTGAGAATAGGGCAGTGAGTGTAACAGAGAGAGAGAGCTCACACTGAGAATAGGACAGTGAGTGTAACAGAGAGAGAGAGCTCACACTGAGAATAGGACAGTGAGTGTAACAGAGAGAGAGCTCACACTGAGAATACGGCAGTGAGTGTAACAGAGAGAGAGCTCACACTGAGAATAGGACAGTGAGTGTAACAGAGAGAGAGAGCTCACACTGAGAATAGGACAGTGAGTGTAACAGAGAGAGAGAGCTCACACACTGAGAATAAGGCAGTGAGTGCAACAGAGAGAGAGAGCTCACACTGAGAATAGGACAGTGTCTGTAAGAGAGAGAGCTCACACTGAGAATAGGACAGTGAGTGTAACAGAGAGAGAGAGCTCACACTGAGAATAGGACAGTGAGTGTAACAGAGAGAGAGAGCTCACACTGAGAATAGGGCAGTGAGTGTAACAGAGAGAGAGCTCACACTGAGAATAGGGCAATGAGTGTTACAGAGAGAGAGCTCACACTGAGAATAGGACAGTGTGTGTAAGAGAGAGAGAGCTCACACTGAGAATAGGGCAGAGTGTCACAGAGAGAGAGCTCAGACTGAGAACAGGACAGTGAGTGTAACAGAGAGAGAGCTCACACTGAGAATAGGACAGTGAGTGCAACAGAGACAGAGCTCACACTGAGAATAGGGCAGTGCGTGAAACAGAGAGAGAGCTCACACTGAGAATAGGAAAGTGAGTGTAACAGAGAGAGAGCTCACACTGAGAATAGGACAGTGAGTGTAACAGAGAGAGCTCACACTGAGAATAGGACAGTGAGTGTAACAGAGAGAGAGCTCACACTGAGAATAGGACAGTGAGTGTAACAGAGAGAGAGCTCACACTGAGAATAGGGCAGTGAGTGTAACAGAGAGAGAGCTCACACTGAGAATAGGACAGAGTGTCACAGAGAGAGAGCTCACACTGAGAATCGGGCAGTGAGTGTAACAGAGGGGGAGCTCACATTGAGAATAGGGCAGTGAGTGTAACAGAGAGAGAGCTCACACTGAGACGAGGGCAGTGAGTGTAACAGAGGGGGAGCTCAAACTGAGAATAGGACAGTGAGTGCAACAGAGAGAGAGCTCACACTGAGAATAGGGCAGTGAGTGTAATAGAGGGGGAGCTCAAACTGAGAATAGGACAGTGAGTGTAACAGAGAGAGAGAGCTCACACTGAGAATAGGGCACTGAGTGTAACAGAGAGAGAGCTCACACTGAGAATAGGGCAGTGAGTGTAACAGGGAGAGAGCTCACACTGAGAATAGGGCACTGAGTGTAACAGAGAGAGAGCTCACACTGAGAATAGGGCACTGAGTGTAACAGAGAGAGAGCTCACACTGAGAATAGGGCAGTGAGTGTAACAGAGAGAGCTCACACTGAGAATAGGACAGTGAGTGTAACAGAGATAGAGCTCACACTGAGAATAGGACAGTGAGTGTAACAGAGAGAGAGCTCACATTGAGAACAGAGAGAGAGCTCACACTGAGAATAGGGCAGTGAGTGTAACAGAGGGGGAGCTCACATTGAGAATAGGGCAGTGAGTGTAACAGAGAGAGAGCTCAAAGTGAGAATAGGGCAGTGAGTGTAACAGAGAGAGAGCACAAACTGAGAACAGGGCAGTGAGTGTAACAGAGAGAGAGCTCACACTGAGAATAGGGCAATGAGTGTTACAGAGAGAGAGCTCACACTGAGAATGCGGCAATGAGTGTAACAGAGGGGGAGCTCAAACTGAGAACAGGGCAGTGAGTGTAACAGAGAGAGAGCTCACACTGAGAATAGGACAGTGAGTGCAACAGAGAGAGAGCTCACACACTGAGAATAGGTTAGTGAGTGTAACAGAGAGAAAGCTCACACTGAGAATACGGCAGTGAGTGTAACAGAGAGAGAGCTCACACTGAGAATACGGCAGTGAGTGTAACAGAGAGAGAGCTCACACTGAGAATACGGCAGTGAGTGTAACAGAGAGAGAGCTCACACTGAGAATAGGGCAATGAGTGTTACAGAGAGAGAGCTCACACTGAGAATAGGGCAGTGAGTGTAACAGAGAGAGAGAGCTCACACTGAGAATAGGACAGTGAGTGTAACAGAGAGAGAGAGCTCACACTGAGAATAGGACAGTGAGTGTAACAGAGAGAGGGAGCTCACACTGAGAATAGGACAGTGAGTGTAACAGAGAGAGAGAGCTCACACTGAGAATAGGACAGTGAGTGTAACAGAGAGAGAGCTCACACTGAGAATACGGCAGTGAGTGTAACAGAGAGAGAGAGCTCACACTGAGAATAGGACAGTGAGTGTAACAGAGAGAGAGAGCTCACACTGAGAATAGGACAGTGAGTGTAACAGAGAGAGAGAGCTCACACACTGAGAATAAGGCAGTGAGTGCAACAGAGAGAGAGAGCTCACACTGAGAATAGGACAGTGTCTGTAAGAGAGAGAGCTCACACTGAGAATAGGACAGTGAGTGTAACAGAGAGAGAGAGCTCACACTGAGAATAGGACAGTGAGTGTAACAGAGAGAGAGAGCTCACACTGAGAATAGGACAGTGAGTGTAACAGAGAGAGAGAGCTCACACACTGAGAATAAGGCAGTGAGTGTAACAGAGAGAGAGCTCACACTGAGAATAGGGCAGTGAGTGTAACAGAGAGAGAGAGCTCACACTGAGAATAGGACAGTGAGTGTAACAGAGAGAGAGAGCTCACACTGAGAATAGGGCAGTGAGTGTAACAGAGAGAGAGCTCACACTGAGAATAGGGCAATGAGCGTAACAGAGAGAGAGCTCACACACTGAGAATAGGTTAGTGAGTGTAACAGAGAGAGAGCTCACACTGAGAATAGGGCAGTGAGTGTAACAGAGAGAGAGCTCACACTGAGAATAGGACAGTGAGTGTAACAGAGAGAGCTCACACTGAGAATAGGACAGTGAGTGTAACAGAGAGAGAGCTCACACTGAGAATAGGACAGTGAGTGTAACAGAGAGAGAGCTCACACTGAGAATAGGGCAGTGAGTGTAACAGAGAGAGAGCTCACACTGAGAATAGGACAGAGTGTCACAGAGAGAGAGCTCACACTGAGAATCGGGCAGTGAGTGTAACAGAGAGAGAGCTCACACTGAGACGAGGGCAGTGAGTGTAACAGAGGGGGAGCTCAAACTGAGAATAGGACAGTGAGTGTAACAGAGAGAGAGCTCACACTGAGAATAGGACAGTGTGTGTAAGAGAGAGAGAGCTCACACTGAGAATAGGGCAGAGTGTCACAGAGAGAGAGCTCAGACTGAGAACAGGACAGTGAGTGTAACAGAGAGAGAGCTCACACTGAGAATAGGACAGTGAGTGCAACAGAGACAGAGCTCACACTGAGAATAGGGCAGTGAGTGAAACAGAGAGAGAGCTCACACTGAGAATAGGACAGTGAGTGTAACAGAGAGAGAGCTCACACTGAGAATAGGACAGTGAGTGTAACAGAGAGAGCTCACACTGAGAATAGGACAGTGAGTGTAACAGAGAGAGAGCTCACACTGAGAATAGGACAGTGAGTGTAACAGAGAGAGAGCTCACACTGAGAATAGGGCAGTGAGTGTAACAGAGAGAGAGCTCACACTGAGAATAGGACAGAGTGTCACAGAGAGAGAGCTCACACTGAGAATCGGGCAGTGAGTGTAACAGAGAGAGAGCTCACACTGAGACGAGGGCAGTGAGTGTAACAGAGGGGGAGCTCAAACTGAGAATAGGACAGTGAGTGTAACAGAGAGAGAGCTCACACTGAGAATAGGGCAGTGAGTGTAACAGAGAGAGCTCACACTGAGAATAGGGCAGTGAGTGTAATAGAGGGGGAGCTCAAACTGAGAATAGGACAGTGAGTGTAACAGAGAGAGAGAGCTCACACTGAGAATAGGGCACTGAGTGTAACAGAGAGAGAGCTCACACTGAGAATAGGGCAGTGAGTGTAACAGAGAGAGCTCACACTGAGAATAGGACAGTGAGTGTAACAGGGAGAGAGCTCACACTGAGAATAGGGCAGTGAGTGTAACAGAGATAGAGCTCACACTGAGAATAGGACAGTGAGTGTAACAGAGAGAGAGCTCACATTGAGAATAGGACAGTGAGTGTAACAGAGAGAGAGCTCACACTGAGAATAGGGCAGTGAGTGTAACAGAGGGGGAGCTCACATTGAGAATAGGACAGTGAGTGTAACAGAGAGAGAGCTCAAAGTGAGAATAGGGCAGTGAGTGTAACAGAGAGAGAGCTCAAAGTGAGAATCGGGCAGTGAGTGTAACAGAGAGAGAGCACAAACTGAGAATAGGGCAGTGAGTGTAACAGAGAGAGAGCTCACACTGAGAATAGGGCAATGAGTGTTACAGAGAGAGAGCTCACACTGAGAATGCGGCAATGAGTGTAACAGAGGGGGAGCTCAAACTGAGAACAGGACAGTGAGTGTAACAGAGAGAGAGCTCACACTGAGACTAGGGCAGTGAGTGTAACAGAGGGGGAGCTCAAACTGAGAATAGGACAGTGAGTGTAACAGAGAGAGAGCTCACACTGAGAATAGGGCAGTGAGTGTAACATAGGGGGAGCTCAAACTGAGAATAGGACAGTGAGTGTAACAGAGAGAGAGCTCACACTGAGAATAGGGCAGTGAGTGTAACAGAGAGAGCTCACACTGAGAATAGGGCAGTGAGTGTAACAGAGAGAGAGCTCACACTGAGAATCGGACAGTGAGTGTAACAGAGAGAGAGCTCACATTGAGAATAGGGCAGTGAGTGTAACAGAGAGAGAGCTCACAGTGAGAATAGGACAGATTTTAACAGAGAGAGAGCTCACACTGAGAATAGGACAGTGAGTGTAACAGAGAGAGAGAGCTCACACTGAGAATAGGGCAGAGTGTCACAGAGAGAGAGCTCAGACTGAGAATAGGACAGTGAGTGTAACAGAGAGAGAGAGCTCACACTGAGAATAGGACAGTGAGTGCAACAGAGAGAGCTCACACTGAGAAGAGGACAGTGAGTGTAACAGAGAGAGAGCTCACAGTGAGAATCGGACAGTGAGTGCAACAGAGAGAGAGCTCACACTGAGAATAGGACAGTGAGTGCAACAGAGAGAGAGCTCACAGTGAGAATAGGGTAGTGAGTGTAACAGAGAGAGAGCTCACACTGAGAATAGGACAGTGAGTGTAACAGAGAGAGAGCTCACAGTGAGAATAGGGTAGTGAGTGTAACAGAGAGAGAGCTCACACTGAGAATACGGCAGTGAGTGTAACAGAGAGAGAGCTCACACTGAGAATCGGACAGTGAGTGTAACAGAGAGAGAGCTCACAGTGAGAATAGGGTAGTGAGTGTAACAGAGAGAGAGCTCACACTGAGAATACGGCAGTGAGTGTAACAGAGAGAGCTCACAATGAGAATAGGGCAGAGTGTCACAGAGAGAGAGCTCACAGTGAGAATAGGACAGTGAGTGTAACAGAGAGAGAGCTCACACTGAGAATAGGGCAGAGTGTCACAGAGAGAGAGCTCACAGTGAGAATAGGACAGTGAGTGTAACAGAGAGAGCTCACACTGAGAATAGGACAGTGAGTGTAACAGAGAGAGAGCTCACACTGAGAATCGGGCAGTGAGTGCAACAGAGAGACAGCTCACACTGAGAATAGGGCAGAGTGTCACAGAGAGAGAGCTCACAGTGAGAATAGGACAGTGAGTGTCACAGAGAGAGAGCTCACACTGAGAATCGGGCAGTGAGTGTAACAGAGAGAGAGCTCACACTGAGACGAGGGCAGTGAGTGTAACAGAGGGGGAGCTCAAACTGAGAATAGGACAGTGAGTGTAACAGAGAGAGAGCTCACACTGAGAATAGGACAGTGTGTGTAAGAGAGAGAGAGCTCACACTGAGAATAGGGCAGAGTGTCACAGAGAGAGAGCTCAGACTGAGAACAGGACAGTGAGTGTAACAGAGAGAGAGCTCACACTGAGAATAGGACAGTGAGTGCAACAGAGACAGAGCTCACACTGAGAATAGGGCAGTGAGTGAAACAGAGAGAGAGCTCACACTGAGAATAGGACAGTGAGTGTAACAGAGAGAGAGCTCACACTGAGAATAGGACAGTGAGTGTAACAGAGAGAGCTCACACTGAGAATAGGACAGTGAGTGTAACAGAGAGAGAGCTCACACTGAGAATAGGACAGTGAGTGTAACAGAGAGAGAGCTCACACTGAGAATAGGGCAGTGAGTGTAACAGAGAGAGAGCTCACACTGAGAATAGGACAGAGTGTCACAGAGAGAGAGCTCACACTGAGAATCGGGCAGTGAGTGTAACAGAGAGAGAGCTCACACTGAGACGAGGGCAGTGAGTGTAACAGAGGGGGAGCTCAAACTGAGAATAGGACAGTGAGTGTAACAGAGAGAGAGCTCACACTGAGAATAGGGCAGTGAGTGTAACAGAGAGAGCTCACACTGAGAATAGGGCAGTGAGTGTAATAGAGGGGGAGGTCAAACTGAGAATAGGACAGTGAGTGTAACAGAGAGAGAGAGCTCACACTGAGAATAGGGCACTGAGTGTAACAGAGAGAGAGCTCACACTGAGAATAGGGCAGTGAGTGTAACAGAGAGAGCTCACACTGAGAATAGGACAGTGAGTGTAACAGAGAGAGCTCACACTGAGAATAGGACAGTGAGTGTAACAGGGAGAGAGCTCACACTGAGAATAGGGCAGTGAGTGTAACAGAGATAGAGCTCACACTGAGAATAGGACAGTGAGTGTAACAGAGAGAGAGCTCACATTGAGAATAGGACAGTGAGTGTAACAGAGAGAGAGCTCACACTGAGAATAGGGCAGTGAGTGTAACAGAGGGGGAGCTCACATTGAGAATAGGACAGTGAGTGTAACAGAGAGAGAGCTCAAAGTGAGAATAGGGCAGTGAGTGTAACAGAGAGAGAGCTCAAAGTGAGAATAGGGCAGTGAGTGTAACAGAGAGAGAGCACAAACTGAGAATAGGGCAGTGAGTGTAACAGAGAGAGAGCTCACACTGAGAATAGGGCAATGAGTGTTACAGAGAGAGAGCTCACACTCAGAATGCGGCAATGAGTGTAACAGAGGGGGAGCTCAAACTGAGAACAGGACAGTGAGTGTAACAGAGAGAGAGCTCACACTGAGACTAGGGCAGTGAGTGTAACAGAGGGGGAGCTCAAACTGAGAATAGGACAGTGAGTGTAACAGAGAGAGAGCTCACACTGAGAATAGGGCAGTGAGTGTAACATAGGGGGAGCTCACACTGAGAATAGGGCAGTGAGTGTAACAGAGAGAGAGCTCACACTGAGAATAGGACAGTGAGTGTAACAGAGAGAGAGCTCACATTGAGAATAGGGCAGTGAGTGTAACAGAGAGAGAGCTCACAGTGAGAATAGGACAGATTTTAACAGAGAGAGAGCTCACACTGAGAATAGGACAGTGAGTGTAACAGAGAGAGAGAGCTCACACTGAGAATAGGGCAGAGTGTCACAGAGAGAGAGCTCAGACTGAGAATAGGACAGTGAGTGTAACAGAGAGAGAGAGCTCACAGTGAGAATAGGGCAGAGTGTCACAGAGAGAGAGCTCACACTGAGAATAGGACAGTGAGTGTAACAGAGAGAGAGCTCACAGTGAGAATCGGACAGTGAGTGCAACAGAGAGAGAGCTCACACTGAGAATAGGACAGTGAGTGCAACAGAGAGAGAGCTCACAGTGAGAATAGGGTAGTGAGTGTAACAGAGAGAGAGCTCACACTGAGAATAGGACAGTGAGTGTAACAGAGAGAGAGCTCACAGTGAGAATAGGGTAGTGAGTGTAACAGAGAGAGAGCTCACACTGAGAATACGGCAGTGAGTGTAACAGAGAGAGAGCTCACACTGAGAATCGGACAGTGAGTGTAACAGAGAGAGAGCTCACAGTGAGAATAGGGTAGTGAGTGTAACAGAGAGAGAGCTCACACTGAGAATACGGCAGTGAGTGTAACAGAGAGAGCTCACAATGAGAATAGGGCAGAGTGTCACAGAGAGAGAGCTCACAGTGAGAATAGGACAGTGAGTGTAACAGAGAGAGAGCTCACACTGAGAATAGGGCAGAGTGTCACAGAGAGAGAGCTCACAGTGAGAATAGGACAGTGAGTGTAACAGAGAGAGCTCACACTGAGAATAGGACAGTGAGTGTAACAGAGAGAGAGCTCACACTGAGAATCGGGCAGTGAGTGCAACAGAGAGACAGCTCACACTGAGAATAGGGCAGAGTGTCACAGAGAGAGAGCTCACAGTGAGAATAGGACAGTGAGTGTAACAGAGAGAGAGCTCACACTGAGAATAGGACAGTGAGTGTAACAGAGAGAGAGCTCACACTGAGAATAGGGCAGTGAGTGTAACAGAGAGAGCGAGCTCACACTGAGAAGAGGAAAGTGAGTGTAACAGAGAGAGAGCTCACACTGAGAACAGGGCAGTGAGTGTAACAGAGAGAGAGCTCACACTGAGAATAGGACAGTGAGTGCAACAGAGAGAGAGCTCACACACTGAGAATAGGTTAGTGAGTGTAACAGAGAGAAAGCTCACACTGAGAATACGGCAGTGAGTGTAACAGAGAGAGAGCTCACACTGAGAATACGGCAGTGAGTGTAACAGAGAGAGAGCTCACACTGAGAATACGGCAGTGAGTGTAACAGAGAGAGAGCTCACACTGAGAATAGGGCAATGAGTGTTACAGAGAGAGAGCTCACACTGAGAATAGGGCAGTGAGTGTAACAGAGAGAGAGAGCTCACACTGAGAATAGGACAGTGAGTGTAACAGAGAGAGAGAGCTCACACTGAGAATAGGACAGTGAGTGTAACAGAGAGAGAGAGCTCACACTGAGAATAGGACAGTGAGTGTAACAGAGAGAGAGAGCTCACACACTGAGAATAAGGCAGTGAGTGCAACAGAGAGAGAGAGCTCACACTGAGAATAGGACAGTGTCTGTAAGAGAGAGAGAGCTCACACTGAGAATAGGACAGTGAGTGTAACAGAGAGAGAGAGCTCACACTGAGAATAGGACAGTGAGTGTAACAGAGAGAGAGAGCTCACACTGAGAATAGGACAGTGAGTGTAACAGAGAGAGAGAGCTCACACACTGAGAATAAGGCAGTGAGTGTAACAGAGAGAGAGCTCACACTGAGAATAGGGCAGTGAGTGTAACAGAGAGAGAGAGCTCACACACTGAGAATAAGGCAGTGAGTGTAACAGAGAGAGAGATCACACTGAGAATAGGACAGTGAGTGTAACAGAGGGGGAGCTCAAACTGAGAATAGGACAGTGAGTGTAACAGAGAGAGAGCTCACACTGAGAATAGGGCAGTGAGTGTAACAGAGGGGGAGCTCAAACTGAGAATAGGACAGTGAGTGTAACAGAGAGAGAGCTCACACTGAGAATAGGGCAGTGAGTGTAACAGAGGGGGAGCTCAAACTGAGAATAGGACAGTGAGTGTAACAGAGAGAGAGAGCTCACACTGAGAATAGGGCAATGAGTGTAACAGAGAGAGAGCTCACACTGAGAATCGGGCAGTGAGTGTAACAGAGAGAGCTCACACTGAGAATAGGGCAGTGAGTGTAACAGAGAGAGAGCTCACACTGAGAACAGGACAGTGAGTGTAACAGAGAGAGAGCTCACACTGAGAATAGGGCAGTGAGTGTAACAGAGAGAGAGCTCACACTGAGAATAGGACAGAGTGTCACAGAGAGAGAGCTCACACTGAGAATAGGGCAGTGAGTGTAACAGAGAGAGAGCTCACACTGAGAATAGGACAGTGAGTGTAACAGAGAGAGCTCACACTGAGAATAGGGCAGTGAGTGTCACAGAGAGAGAGCTCGGACTGAGAATAGGACAGTGAGTGTAACAGAGAGAGAGAGCTCACACTGAGAATAGGACAGTGAGTGCAACAGAGAGAGAGCTCACACTGAGAATAGGACAGTGAGTGTAACAGAGAGAGAGCTCACACTGAGAATAGGGCAGTGAGTGTAACAGAGAGAGAGCTCACACTGAGAATAGGGCAGAGTGTCACAGAGAGAGAGCTCACAGTGAGAATAGGACAGTGAGTGCAACAGAGAGAGAGCTCACACTGAGAATAGGACAGTGAGTGTAACAGAGAGAGAGGTCACAGTGAGAATAGGGTCGTGAGTGTAACAGAGAGAGAGCTCACACTGACAATAGGACAGTGAGTGTAACAGAGAGAGAGCTCACACTGAGAATACGGCAGTGAGTGTAACAGAGAGAGAGCTCACACTGAGAATAGGACAGTGAGTGTAACAGAGAGAGAGCTCACAGTGAGAATAGGTTAGTGAGTGTAACAGAGAGAGAGCTCACACTGAGAATACGGCAGTGAGTGTAACAGAGAGAGCTCACAATGAGAATAGGGCAAAGTGTCACAGAAAGAGAGCTCACAGTGAGAATAGGACAGTGAGTGTAACAGAGAGAGAGCTCACACTGAGAATAGGGCAGTGAGTGTAACAGAGAGAGAGAGCTCACACTGAGAATAGGACAGTGAGTGTAACAGAGAGAGAGCTCACAATGAGAACAGGGCAGTGAGTGTAACAGAGAGAGAGCTCACACTGAGAATAGGACAGTGAGTGTAACAGAGAGAGAGCTCACACTGAGAATAGGGCAGTGAGTGTAACAGAGAGAAAGCTCACACTGAGAATAGGGCAATGAGTGTAACAGAGAGAGAGCTCACACACTGAGAATAGGTGAGTGAGTGTAACAGAGAGAGAGCTCACACTGAGAATACGGCAGTGAGTGTAACAGAGAGAGAGCTCACACTGAGAATACGGCAGTGAGTGTAACAGAGAGAGAGCTCACACTGAGAATAGGACAGTGTCTGTAAGAAAGAGAGAGCTCACACTGAGAATAGGGCAGAGTGTCACAGAGAGAGAGCTCACACTGAGAATAGGGCAGTGAGTGTAACAGAGAGAGAGCTCAAACTGAGAATAGGACAGTGAGTGTAACAGAGAGAGAGCTCACACTGAGAACAGGGCAGTGAGTGTAACAGAGGGGGAGCTCAAACTGAGAATAGGGCAGTGAGTGTAACAGAGAGAGAGCTCAGACTGAGAATAGGACAGTGAGTGTAACAGAGAGAGAGCTCACACTGAGAATAGGGCAGTGAGTGTATCGGAGAGAGCTCACACTGAGAATAGGGCAGTGAGTGTAACAGAGAGAGAGCTCAGACTGAGAATAGGACAGTGAGTGTAACAGAGAGAGAGCTCACACTGAGAATAGGGCAGTGAGTGTCACAGAGAGAGAGCTCACACTGAGAATAGGACAGAGTGTCACAGAGAGAGAGCTCACACTAAGAATAGGACAGTGAGTGTAACAGAGAGGGAGAGCTCACACTGAGAATAGGGCAGAGTGTCACAGAGAGAGAGCTCAGACTGAGAATAGGACAGTGAGTGTAACAGAGAGAGAGCTCACACTGAGAATAGGGCAGAGTGTCACAGAGAGAGAGCTCACAGTGAGAATAGGGCAGTGAGTGTAACAGAGAGAGAGAGCTCACAGTGAGAATAGGACAGTGAGTGCAACAGAGAGAGAGCTCACACTGAGAATAGGACAGTGAGTGCAACAGAGAGAGAGCTCACACTGAGAATAGGACAGTGAGTGCAACAGAGAGAGAGCTCACACACTGAGAATAGGACAGTGAGTGCAACTCAGAGAGAGCTCACACTGAGAATAGGGCAGTGTGTGGAACAGAGAGAGAGCTCACACTGAGAATAGGACAGTGTGTGTAACAGAGAGAGAGCTCACACTGAGAATAGGACAGTGAGTGTCACAGAGAGAGAGCTCACAGTGAGAATAGGACAGTGAGTGTAACAGAGAGAGAGCTCACACTGAGAATAGGACAGTGAGTGTAACAGAGAGAGAGCTCACACTGAGAATAGGGCAGTGAGTGTAACAGAGAGAGCGAGCTCACACTGAGAATAGGAAAGTGAGTGTAACAGAGAGAGAGCTCACACTGAGAACAGGGCAGTGAGTGTAACAGAGAGAGAGCTCACACTGAGAATAGGACAGTGAGTGCAACAGAGAGAGAGCTCACACACTGAGAATAGGTTAGTGAGTGTAACAGAGAGAAAGCTCACACTGAGAATACGGCAGTGAGTGTAACAGAGAGAGAGCTCACACTGAGAATACGGCAGTGAGTGTAACAGAGAGAGAGCTCACACTGAGAATACGGCAGTGAGTGTAACAGAGAGAGAGCTCACACTGAGAATAGGGCAATGAGTGTTACAGAGAGAGAGCTCACACTGAGAATAGGGCAGTGAGTGTAACAGAGAGAGAGAGCTCACACTGAGAATAGGACAGTGAGTGTAACAGAGAGAGAGAGCTCACACTGAGAATAGGACAGTGAGTGTAACAGAGAGAGGGAGCTCACACTGAGAATAGGACAGTGAGTGTAACAGAGAGAGAGAGCTCACACTGAGAATAGGACAGTGAGTGTAACAGAGAGAGAGAGCTCACACACTGAGAATAAGGCAGTGAGTGTAACAGAAAGAGAGAGCTCACACTGAGAATAGGACAGTGAGTGTAACAGAGAGAGAGCTCACACTGAGAATACGGCAGTGAGTGTAACAGAGAGAGAGAGCTCACACTGAGAATAGGGCACTGAGTGTAACAGAGAGAGAGCTCACACTGAGAATAGGGCAGTGAGTGTAACAGGGAGAGAGCTCACACTGAGAATAGGGCAGTGAGTGTAACAGAGATAGAGCTCACACTGAGAATAGGACAGTGAGTGTAACAGAGAGAGAGCTCACATTGAGAATAGGACAGTGAGTGTAACAGAGAGAGAGCTCACACTGAGAATAGGGCAGTGAGTGTAACAGAGGGGGAGCTCACATTGAGAATAGGACAGTGAGTGTAACAGAGAGAGAGCTCAAAGTGAGAATAGGGCAGTGAGTGTAACAGAGAGAGAGCTCAAAGTGAGAATAGGGCAGTGAGTGTAACAGAGAGAGAGCACAAACTGAGAATAGGGCAGTGAGTGTAACAGAGAGAGAGCTCACACTGAGAATAGGGCAATGAGTGTTACAGAGAGAAAGCTCACACTGAGAATGCGGCAATGAGTGTAACAGAGGGGGAGCTCAAACTGAGAACAGGACAGTGAGTGTAACAGAGAGAGAGCTCACACTGAGAATAGGGCAATGAGTGTAACAGAGAGAGAGCTCACACTGAGAATAGGACAGTGAGTGTAACAGAGAGAGAGCTCACAGTGAGAATAGGTTAGTGAGTGTAACAGAGAGAGAGCTCACACTGAGAATACGGCAGTGAGTGTAACAGAGAGAGCTCACAATGAGAATAGGGCAAAGTGTCACAGAAAGAGAGCTCACAGTGAGAATAGGACAGTGAGTGTAACAGAGAGAGAGCTCACACTGAGAATAGGGCAGTGAGTGTAACAGAGAGAGAGAGCTCACACTGAGAATAGGACAGTGAGTGTAACAGAGAGAGAGCTCACAATGAGAACAGGGCAGTGAGTGTAACAGAGAGAGAGCTCACACTGAGAATAGGACAGTGAGTGTAACAGAGAGAGAGCTCACACTGAGAATAGGGCAGTGAGTGTAACAGAGAGAAAGCTCACACTGAGAATAGGGCAATGAGTGTAACAGAGAGAGAGCTCACACACTGAGAATAGGTGAGTGAGTGTAACAGAGAGAGAGCTCACACTGAGAATACGGCAGTGAGTGTAACAGAGAGAGAGCTCACACTGAGAATACGGCAGTGAGTGTAACAGAGAGAGAGCTCACACTGAGAATAGGACAGTGTCTGTAAGAAAGAGAGAGCTCACACTGAGAATAGGGCAGAGTGTCACAGAGAGAGAGCTCAGACTGAGAATAGGACAGTGAGTGTAACAGAGAGAGAGCTCACACTGAGAATAGGGCAGTGAGTGTAACAGAGAGAGAGCTCACACTGAGAATAGGGCAGTGAGTGTAACAGAGAGAGAGCTCAAACTGAGAATAGGACAGTGAGTGTAACAGAGAGAGAGCTCACACTGAGAACAGGGCAGTGAGTGTAACAGAGGGGGAGCTCAAACTGAGAATAGGGCAGTGAGTGTAACAGAGAGAGAGCTCAGACTGAGAATAGGACAGTGAGTGTAACAGAGAGAGAGCTCACACTGAGAATAGGGCAGTGAGTGTATCGGAGAGAGCTCACACTGAGAATAGGGCAGTGAGTGTAACAGAGAGAGAGCTCAGACTGAGAATAGGACAGTGAGTGTAACAGAGAGAGAGCTCACACTGAGAATAGGGCAGTGAGTGTAACAGAGAGAGAGCTCACACTGAGAATAGGACAGAGTGTCACAGAGAGAGAGCTCACACTGAGAATAGGACAGTGAGTGTAACAGAGAGGGAGAGCTCACACTGAGAATAGGGCAGAGTGTCACAGAGAGAGAGCTCAGACTGAGAATAGGACAGTGAGTGTAACAGAGAGAGAGCTCACACTGAGAATAGGGCAGAGTGTCACAGAGAGAGAGCTCACAGTGAGAATAGGGCAGTGAGTGTAACAGAGAGAGAGAGCTCACAGTGAGAATAGGACAGTGAGTGCAACAGAGAGAGAGCTCACACTGAGAATAGGACAGTGAGTGCAACAGAGAGAGAGCTCACACTGAGAATAGGACAGTGAGTGCAACAGAGAGAGAGCTCACACACTGAGAATAGGACAGTGAGTGCAACTCAGAGAGAGCTCACACTGAGAATAGGGCAGTGTGTGGAACAGAGAGAGAGCTCACACTGAGAATAGGACAGTGTGTGTAACAGAGAGAGAGCTCACACTGAGAATAGGACAGTGAGTGTCACAGAGAGAGAGCTCACAGTGAGAATAGGACAGTGAGTGTAACAGAGAGAGAGCTCACACTGAGAATAGGACAGTGAGTGTAACAGAGAGAGAGCTCACACTGAGAATAGGGCAGTGAGTGTAACAGAGAGAGCGAGCTCACACTGAGAATAGGAAAGTGAGTGTAACAGAGAGAGAGCTCACACTGAGAACAGGGCAGTGAGTGTAACAGAGAGAGAGCTCACACTGAGAATAGGACAGTGAGTGCAACAGAGAGAGAGCTCACACACTGAGAATAGGTTAGTGAGTGTAACAGAGAGAAAGCTCACACTGAGAATACGGCAGTGAGTGTAACAGAGAGAGAGCTCACACTGAGAATACGGCAGTGAGTGTAACAGAGAGAGAGCTCACACTGAGAATACGGCAGTGAGTGTAACAGAGAGAGAGCTCACACTGAGAATAGGGCAATGAGTGTTACAGAGAGAGAGCTCACACTGAGAATAGGGCAGTGAGTGTAACAGAGAGAGAGAGCTCACACTGAGAATAGGACAGTGAGTGTAACAGAGAGAGAGAGCTCACACTGAGAATAGGACAGTGAGTGTAACAGAGAGAGGGAGCTCACACTGAGAATAGGACAGTGAGTGTAACAGAGAGAGAGAGCTCACACTGAGAATAGGACAGTGAGTGTAACAGAGAGAGAGAGCTCACACACTGAGAATAAGGCAGTGAGTGTAACAGAAAGAGAGAGCTCACACTGAGAATAGGACAGTGAGTGTAACAGAGAGAGAGCTCACACTGAGAATACGGCAGTGAGTGTAACAGAGAGAGAGAGCTCACACTGAGAATAGGGCACTGAGTGTAACAGAGAGAGAGCTCACACTGAGAATAGGGCAGTGAGTGTAACAGAGAGAGCTCACACTGAGAATAGGACAGTGAGTGTAACAGGGAGAGAGCTCACACTGAGAATAGGGCAGTGAGTGTAACAGAGATAGAGCTCACACTGAGAATAGGACAGTGAGTGTAACAGAGAGAGAGCTCACATTGAGAATAGGACAGTGAGTGTAACAGAGAGAGAGCTCACACTGAGAATAGGGCAGTGAGTGTAACAGAGGGGGAGCTCACATTGAGAATAGGACAGTGAGTGTAACAGAGAGAGAGCTCAAAGTGAGAATAGGGCAGTGAGTGTAACAGAGAGAGAGCTCAAAGTGAGAATAGGGCAGTGAGTGTAACAGAGAGAGAGCACAAACTGAGAATAGGGCAGTGAGTGTAACAGAGAGAGAGCTCACACTGAGAATAGGGCAATGAGTGTTACAGAGAGAAAGCTCACACTGAGAATGCGGCAATGAGTGTAACAGAGGGGGAGCTCAAACTGAGAACAGGACAGTGAGTGTAACAGAGAGAGAGCTCACACTGAGACTAGGGCAGTGAGTGTAACAGAGGGGGAGCTCAAACTGAGAATAGGACAGTGAGTGTAACAGAGAGAGAGCTCACACTGAGAATAGGGCAGTGAGTGTAACATAGGGGGAGCTCAAACTGAGAATAGGACAGTGAGTGTAACAGAGAGAGAGAGCTCACACTGAGAATAGGGCAGTGAGTGTAACAGAGAGAGCTCACACTGAGAATAGGGCAGTGAGTGTAACAGAGAGAGAGCTCACACTGAGAATAGGACAGTGAGTGTAACAGAGAGAGAGCTCACAGTGAGAATAGGACAGATTTTAACAGAGAGAGAGCTCACACTGAGAATAGGACAGTGAGTGTAACAGAGAGAGAGAGCTCACACTGAGAATAGGGCAGAGTGTCACAGAGAGAGAGCTCAGACTGAGAATAGGACAGTGAGTGTAACAGAGAGAGAGAGCTCACACTGAGAATAGGACAGTGAGTGCAACAGAGAGAGAGCTCACACTGAGAATAGGACAGTGAGTGTAACAGAGAGAGAGCTCACAGTGAGAATCGGACAGTGAGTGCAACAGAGAGAGAGCTCACACTGAGAATAGGACAGTGAGTGCAACAGAGAGAGAGCTCACACTGAGAATAGGGCAGTGTGTGGAACAGAGAGAGAGCTCACACTGAGAATAGGACAGTGTGTGTAACAGAGAGAGAGCTCACACTGAGAATAGGACAGTGAGTGTCACAGAGAGAGAGCTCACAGTGAGAATAGGACAGTGAGTGTAACAGAGAGAGAGCTCACACTGAGAATAGGACAGTGAGTGTAACAGAGAGAGAGCTCACACTGAGAATAGGGCAGTGAGTGTAACAGAGAGAGAGCTCACAGTGAGAATAGGGCAGTGAGTGTAACAGAGAGAGAGAGCTCACAGTGAGAATAGGACAGTGAGTGCAACAGAGAGAGAGCTCACACTGAGAATAGGACAGTGAGTGCAACAGAGAGAGAGCTCACACTGAGAATAGGACAGTGAGTGCAACAGAGAGAGAGCTCACACACTGAGAATAGGACAGTGAGTGCAACTCAGAGAGAGCTCACACTGAGAATAGGGCAGTGTGTGGAACAGAGAGAGAGCTCACACTGAGAATAGGACAGTGTGTGTAACAGAGAGAGAGCTCACACTGAGAATAGGACAGTGAGTGTCACAGAGAGAGAGCTCACAGTGAGAATAGGACAGTGAGTGTAACAGAGAGAGAGCTCACACTGAGAATAGGACAGTGAGTGTAACAGAGAGAGAGCTCACACTGAGAATAGGGCAGTGAGTGTAACAGAGAGAGCGAGCTCACACTGAGAATAGGAAAGTGAGTGTAACAGAGAGAGAGCTCACACTGAGAACAGGGCAGTGAGTGTAACAGAGAGAGAGCTCACACTGAGAATAGGACAGTGAGTGCAACAGAGAGAGAGCTCACACACTGAGAATAGGTTAGTGAGTGTAACAGAGAGAAAGCTCACACTGAGAATACGGCAGTGAGTGTAACAGAGAGAGAGCTCACACTGAGAATACGGCAGTGAGTGTAACAGAGAGAGAGCTCACACTGAGAATACGGCAGTGAGTGTAACAGAGAGAGAGCTCACACTGAGAATAGGGCAATGAGTGTTACAGAGAGAGAGCTCACACTGAGAATAGGGCAGTGAGTGTAACAGAGAGAGAGAGCTCACACTGAGAATAGGACAGTGAGTGTAACAGAGAGAGAGAGCTCACACTGAGAATAGGACAGTGAGTGTAACAGAGAGAGGGAGCTCACACTGAGAATAGGACAGTGAGTGTAACAGAGAGAGAGAGCTCACACTGAGAATAGGACAGTGAGTGTAACAGAGAGAGAGAGCTCACACACTGAGAATAAGGCAGTGAGTGTAACAGAAAGAGAGAGCTCACACTGAGAATAGGACAGTGAGTGTAACAGAGAGAGAGCTCACACTGAGAATACGGCAGTGAGTGTAACAGAGAGAGAGAGCTCACACTGAGAATAGGGCACTGAGTGTAACAGAGAGAGAGCTCACACTGAGAATAGGGCAGTGAGTGTAACAGAGAGAGCTCACACTGAGAATAGGACAGTGAGTGTAACAGGGAGAGAGCTCACACTGAGAATAGGGCAGTGAGTGTAACAGAGATAGAGCTCACACTGAGAATAGGACAGTGAGTGTAACAGAGAGAGAGCTCACATTGAGAATAGGACAGTGAGTGTAACAGAGAGAGAGCTCACACTGAGAATAGGGCAGTGAGTGTAACAGAGGGGGAGCTCACATTGAGAATAGGACAGTGAGTGTAACAGAGAGAGAGCTCAAAGTGAGAATAGGGCAGTGAGTGTAACAGAGAGAGAGCTCAAAGTGAGAATAGGGCAGTGAGTGTAACAGAGAGAGAGCACAAACTGAGAATAGGGCAGTGAGTGTAACAGAGAGAGAGCTCACACTGAGAATAGGGCAATGAGTGTTACAGAGAGAAAGCTCACACTGAGAATGCGGCAATGAGTGTAACAGAGGGGGAGCTCAAACTGAGAACAGGACAGTGAGTGTAACAGAGAGAGAGCTCACACTGAGACTAGGGCAGTGAGTGTAACAGAGGGGGAGCTCAAACTGAGAATAGGACAGTGAGTGTAACAGAGAGAGAGCTCACACTGAGAATAGGGCAGTGAGTGTAACATAGGGGGAGCTCAAACTGAGAATAGGACAGTGAGTGTAACAGAGAGAGAGAGCTCACACTGAGAATAGGGCAGTGAGTGTAACAGAGAGAGCTCACACTGAGAATAGGGCAGTGAGTGTAACAGAGAGAGAGCTCACACTGAGAATAGGACAGTGAGTGTAACAGAGAGAGAGCTCACAGTGAGAATAGGACAGATTTTAACAGAGAGAGAGCTCACACTGAGAATAGGACAGTGAGTGTAACAGAGAGAGAGAGCTCACACTGAGAATAGGGCAGAGTGTCACAGAGAGAGAGCTCAGACTGAGAATAGGACAGTGAGTGTAACAGAGAGAGAGAGCTCACACTGAGAATAGGACAGTGAGTGCAACAGAGAGAGAGCTCACACTGAGAATAGGACAGTGAGTGTAACAGAGAGAGAGCTCACAGTGAGAATCGGACAGTGAGTGCAACAGAGAGAGAGCTCACACTGAGAATAGGACAGTGAGTGCAACAGAGAGAGAGCTCACAGTGAGAATAGGGTAGTGAGTGTAACAGAGAGAGAGCTCACACTGAGAATAGGACAGTGAGTGTAACAGAGAGAGAGCTCACAGTGAGAATAGGGTAGTGAGTGTAACAGAGAGAGAGCTCACACTGAGAATACGGCAGTGAGTGTAACAGAGAGAGAGCTCACACTGAGAATCGGACAGTGAGTGTAACAGAGAGAGAGCTCACAGTGAGAATAGGGTAGTGAGTGTAACAGAGAGAGAGCTCACACTGAGAATACGGCAGTGAGTGTAACAGAGAGAGCTCACAATGAGAATAGGGCAGAGTGTCACAGAGAGAGAGCTCACAGTGAGAATAGGACAGTGAGTGTAACAGAGAGAGAGCTCACACTGAGAATAGGGCAGAGTGTCACAGAGAGAGAGCTCACAGTGAGAATAGGACAGTGAGTGTAACAGAGAGAGCTCACACTGAGAATAGGACAGTGAGTGTAACAGAGAGAGAGCTCACACTGAGAATAGGGCAGTGAGTGCAACAGAGAGACAGCTCACACTGAGAATAGGGCAGAGTGTCACAGAGAGAGAGCTCACAGTGAGAATAGGACAGTGAGTGTAACAGAGAGAGAGCTCACACTGAGAATAGGACAGTGAGTGTAACAGAGAGAGAGCTCACACTGAGAATAGGGCAGTGAGTGTAACAGAGAGAGCGAGCTCACACTGAGAATAGGAAAGTGAGTGTAACAGAGAGAGAGCTCACACTGAGAACAGGGCAGTGAGTGTAACAGAGAGAGAGCTCACACTGAGAATAGGACAGTGAGTGCAACAGAGAGAGAGCTCACACACTGAGAATAGGTTAGTGAGTGTAACAGAGAGAAAGCTCACACTGAGAATACGGCAGTGAGTGTAACAGAGAGAGAGCTCACACTGAGAATACGGCAGTGAGTGTAACAGAGAGAGAGCTCACACTGAGAATACGGCAGTGAGTGTAACAGAGAGAGAGCTCACACTGAGAATAGGGCAATGAGTGTTACAGAGAGAGAGCTCACACTGAGAATAGGGCAGTGAGTGTAACAGAGAGAGAGAGCTCACACTGAGAATAGGACAGTGAGTGTAACAGAGAGAGAGAGCTCACACTGAGAATAGGACAGTGAGTGTAACAGAGAGAGGGAGCTCACACTGAGAATAGGACAGTGAGTGTAACAGAGAGAGAGAGAGCTCACACTGAGAATAGGACAGTGAGTGTAACAGAGAGAGAGAGCTCACACACTGAGAATAAGGCAGTGAGTGTAACAGAAAGAGAGAGCTCACACTGAGAATAGGACAGTGAGTGTAACAGAGAGAGAGCTCACACTGAGAATACGGCAGTGAGTGTAACAGAGAGAGAGAGCTCACACTGAGAATAGGACAGTGAGTGTAACAGAGAGAGAGAGCTCACACTGAGAATAGGACAGTGAGTGTAACAGAGAGAGAGAGCTCACACTGAGAATAGGACAGTGAGTGTAACAGAGAGAGAGCTCACAATGAGAATAGGACAGTGAGTGTAACAGAGAGAGAGCTCACACTGAGAATAGGACAGTGAGTGTAACAGAGAGAGAGAGCTCACACTGAGAATAGGACAGTGAGTGTAACAGAGAGAGAGAGCTCACACACTGAGAATAAGGCAGTGAGTGCAACAGAGAGAGAGAGCTCACACTGAGAATAGGACAGTGAGTGTAACAGAGAGAGAGAGCTCACACACTGAGAATAAGGCAGTGAGTGCAACAGAGAGAGAGAGCTCACACTGAGAATAGGACAGTGTCTGTAAGAGAGAGAGAGCTCACACTGAGAATAGGACAGTGAGTGTAACAGAGAGAGAGAGCTCACACTGAGAATAGGACAGTGAGTGTAACAGAGAGAGAGAGCTCACACTGAGAATAGGACAGTGAGTGTAACAGAGAGAGAGAGCTCACACACTGAGAATAAGGCAGTGAGTGTAACAGAGAGAGAGCTCACACTGAGAATAGGGCAGTGAGTGTAACAGAGAGAGAGAGCTCACACACTGAGAATAAGGCAGTGAGTGTAACAGAGAGAGAGATCACACTGAGAATAGGACAGTGAGTGTAACAGAGGGGGAGCTCAAACTGAGAATAGGACAGTGAGTGTAACAGAGAGAGAGCTCACACTGAGAATAGGGCAGTGAGTGTAACAGAGGGGGAGCTCAAACTGAGAATGGGACAGTGAGTGTAACAGAGAGAGAGCTCACACTGAGAATAGGGCAGTGAGTGTAACAGAGGGGGAGCTCAAACTGAGAATAGGACAGTGAGTGTAACAGAGAGAGAGAGCTCACACTGAGAATAGGGCAATGAGTGTAACAGAGAGAGAGCTCACACTGAGAATCGGGCAGTGAGTGTAACAGAGAGAGAGCTCACACTGAGAACAGGACAGTGAGTGTAACAGAGAGAGAGCTCATACTGAGAATAGGGCAGTGAGTGTAACAGAGAGAGAGCTCACACTGAGAATAGGACAGAGTGTCACAGAGAGAGAGCTCACACTGAGAATAGGGCAGTGAGTGTAACAGAGAGAGAGCTCACACTGAGAATAGGACAGTGAGTGTAACAGAGAGAGCTCACACTGAGAATAGGGCAGTGAGTGTCACAGAGAGAGAGCTCGGACTGAGAATAGGACAGTGAGTGTAACAGAGAGAGAGAGCTCACACTGAGAATAGGACAGTGAGTGCAACAGAGAGAGAGCTCACACTGAGAATAGGACAGTGAGTGTAACAGAGAGAGAGCTCACACTGAGAATAGGGCAGTGAGTGTAACAGAGAGAGAGCTCACACTGAGAATAGGGCAGAGTGTCACAGAGAGAGAGCTCACAGTGAGAATAGGACAGTGAGTGCAACAGAGAGAGAGCTCACACTGAGAATAGGACAGTGAGTGTAACAGAGAGAGAGGTCACAGTGAGAATAGGGTCGTGAGTGTAACAGAGAGAGAGCTCACACTGACAATAGGACAGTGAGTGTAACAGAGAGAGAGCTCACACTGAGAATACGGCAGTGAGTGTAACAGAGAGAGAGCTCACACTGAGAATAGGACAGTGAGTGTAACAGAGAGAGAGCTCACAGTGAGAATAGGTTAGTGAGTGTAACAGAGAGAGAGCTCACACTGAGAATACGGCAGTGAGTGTAACAGAGAGAGCTCACAATGAGAATAGGGCAAAGTGTCACAGAAAGAGAGCTCACAGTGAGAATAGGACAGTGAGTGTAACAGAGAGAGAGCTCACACTGAGAATAGGGCAGTGAGTGTAACAGAGAGAGAGAGCTCACACTGAGAATAGGACAGTGAGTGTAACAGAGAGAGAGCTCACAATGAGAACAGGGCAGTGAGTGTAACAGAGAGAGAGCTCACACTGAGAATAGGACAGTGAGTGTAACAGAGAGAGAGCTCACACTGAGAATAGGGCAGTGAGTGTAACAGAGAGAAAGCTCACACTGAGAATAGGGCAATGAGTGTAACAGAGAGAGAGCTCACACACTGAGAATAGGTGAGTGAGTGTAACAGAGAGAGAGCTCACACTGAGAATACGGCAGTGAGTGTAACAGAGAGAGAGCTCACACTGAGAATACGGCAGTGAGTGTAACAGAGAGAGAGCTCACACTGAGAATAGGACAGTGTCTGTAAGAAAGAGAGAGCTCACACTGAGAATAGGGCAGAGTGTCACAGAGAGAGAGCTCAGACTGAGAATAGGACAGTGAGTGCAACAGAGAGAGAGCTCACACTGAGAATAGGGCAGTGAGTGTAACAGAGAGAGAGCTCACACTGAGAATAGGGCAGTGAGTGTAACAGAGAGAGAGCTCAAACTGAGAATAGGACAGTGAGTGTAACAGAGAGAGAGCTCACACTGAGAACAGGGCAGTGAGTGTAACAGAGGGGGAGCTCAAACTGAGAATAGGGCAGTGAGTGTAACAGAGAGAGAGCTCAGACTGAGAATAGGACAGTGAGTGTAACAGAGAGAGAGCTCACACTGAGAATAGGGCAGTGAGTGTATCGGAGAGAGCTCACACTGAGAATAGGGCAGTGAGTGTAACAGAGAGAGAGCTCAGACTGAGAATAGGACAGTGAGTGTAACAGAGAGAGAGCTCACACTGAGAATAGGGCAGTGAGTGTAACAGAGAGAGAGCTCACACTGAGAATAGGACAGAGTGTCACAGAGAGAGAGCTCACACTGAGAATAGGACAGTGAGTGTAACAAAGAGGGAGAGCTCACACTGAGAATAGGGCAGAGTGTCACAGAGAGAGAGCTCACACTGAGAATAGGGCAGAGTGTCACAGAGAGAGAGCTCACAGTGAGAATAGGGCAGTGAGTGTAACAGAGAGAGAGAGCTCACAGTGAGAATAGGACAGTGAGTGCAACAGAGAGAGAGCTCACACTGAGAATAGGACAGTGAGTGCAACAGAGAGAGAGCTCACACTGAGAATAGGACAGTGAGTGCAACAGAGAGAGAGCTCACACACTGAGAATAGGACAGTGAGTGCAACTCAGAGAGAGCTCACACTGAGAATAGGGCAGTGTGTGGAACAGAGAGAGAGCTCACACTGAGAATAGGACAGTGTGTGTAACAGAGAGAGAGCTCACACTGAGAATAGGACAGTGAGTGTCACAGAGAGAGAGCTCACAGTGAGAATAGGACAGTGAGTGTAACAGAGAGAGAGCTCACACTGAGAATAGGACAGTGAGTGTAACAGAGAGAGAGCTCACACTGAGAATAGGGCAGTGAGTGTAACAGAGAGAGCGAGCTCACACTGAGAATAGGAAAGTGAGTGTAACAGAGAGAGAGCTCACACTGAGAACAGGGCAGTGAGTGTAACAGAGAGAGAGCTCACACTGAGAATAGGACAGTGAGTGCAACAGAGAGAGAGCTCACACACTGAGAATAGGTTAGTGAGTGTAACAGAGAGAAAGCTCACACTGAGAATACGGCAGTGAGTGTAACAGAGAGAGAGCTCACACTGAGAATACGGCAGTGAGTGTAACAGAGAGAGAGCTCACACTGAGAATACGGCAGTGAGTGTAACAGAGAGAGAGCTCACACTGAGAATAGGGCAATGAGTGTTACAGAGAGAGAGCTCACACTGAGAATAGGGCAGTGAGTGTAACAGAGAGAGAGAGCTCACACTGAGAATAGGACAGTGAGTGTAACAGAGAGAGAGAGCTCACACTGAGAATAGGACAGTGAGTGTAACAGAGAGAGGGAGCTCACACTGAGAATAGGACAGTGAGTGTAACAGAGAGAGAGAGCTCACACTGAGAATAGGACAGTGAGTGTAACAGAGAGAGAGAGCTCACACACTGAGAATAAGGCAGTGAGTGTAACAGAAAGAGAGAGCTCACACTGAGAATAGGACAGTGAGTGTAACAGAGAGAGAGCTCACACTGAGAATACGGCAGTGAGTGTAACAGAGAGAGAGAGCTCACACTGAGAATAGGACAGTGAGTGTAACAGAGAGAGAGAGCTCACACTGAGAATAGGACAGCGAGTGTAACAGAGAGAGAGAGCTCACACTGAGAATAGGACAGTGAGTGTAACAGAGAGAGAGAGCTCACACACTGAGAATAAGGCAGTGAGTGCAACAGAGAGAGAGAGCTCACACTGAGAATAGGACAGTGTCTGTAAGAGAGAGAGAGCTCACACTGAGAATAGGACAGTGAGTGTAACAGAGAGAGAGAGCTCACACTGAGAATAGGACAGTGAGTGTAACAGAGAGAGAGAGCTCACACTGAGAATAGGACAGTGAGTGTAACAGAGAGAGAGAGCTCACACACTGAGAATAAGGCAGTGAGTGTAACAGAGAGAGAGCTCACACTGAGAATAGGGCAGTGAGTGTAACAGAGAGAGAGAGCTCACACTGAGAATAGGACAGTGAGTGTAACAGAGAGAGAGAGCTCACACTGAGAATAGGACAGTGAGTGTAACAGAGAGAGAGAGCTCACACACTGAGAATAAGGCAGTGAGTGTAACAGAGAGAGAGATCACACTGAGAATAGGACAGTGAGTGTAACAGAGGGGGAGCTCAAACTGAGAATAGGACAGTGAGTGTAACAGAGAGAGAGCTCACACTGAGAATAGGGCAGTGAGTGTAACAGAGGGGGAGCTCAAACTGAGAATAGGACAGTGAGTGTAACAGAGAGAGAGCTCACACTGAGAATAGGGCAGTGAGTGTAACAGAGGGGGAGCTCAAACTGAGAATAGGACAGTGAGTGTAACAGAGAGAGAGCTCACACTGAGAATAGGGCAGTGAGTGTAACAGAGGGGGAGCTCAAACTGAGAATAGGACAGTGAGTGTAACAGAGAGAGAGAGCTCACACTGAGAATAGGGCAATGAGTGTAACAGAGAGAGAGCTCACACTGAGAATCGGGCAGTGAGTGTAACAGAGAGAGCTCACACTGAGAATAGGGCAGTGAGTGTAACAGAGAGAGAGCTCACACTGAGAATAGGACAGAGTGTCACAGAGAGAGAGCTCACACTGAGAATAGGGCAGTGAGTGTAACAGAGAGAGAGCTCACACTGAGAATAGGACAGTGAGTGTAACAGAGAGAGCTCACACTGAGAATAGGGCAGTGAGTGTCACAGAGAGAGAGCTCGGACTGAGAATAGGACAGTGAGTGTAACAGAGAGAGAGAGCTCACACTGAGAATAGGACAGTGAGTGCAACAGAGAGAGAGCTCACACTGAGAATAGGACAGTGAGTGTAACAGAGAGAGAGCTCACACTGAGAATAGGGCAGTGAGTGTAACAGAGAGAGAGCTCACACTGAGAATAGGGCAGAGTGTCACAGAGAGAGAGCTCACAGTGAGAATAGGACAGTGAGTGCAACAGAGAGAGAGCTCACACTGAGAATAGGACAGTGAGTGTAACAGAGAGAGAGGTCACAGTGAGAATAGGGTCGTGAGTGTAACAGTGAGAGAGCTCACACTGACAATAGGACAGTGAGTGTAACAGAGAGAGAGCTCACACTGAGAATACGGCAGTGAGTGTAACAGAGAGAGAGCTCACACTGAGAATAGGACAGTGAGTGTAACAGAGAGAGAGCTCACAGTGAGAATAGGGTAGTGAGTGTAACAGAGAGAGAGCTCACACTGAGAATACGGCAGTGAGTGTAACAGAGAGAGCTCACAATGAGAATAGGGCAAAGTGTCACAGAAAGAGAGCTCACAGTGAGAATAGGACAGTGAGTGTAACAGAGAGAGAGCTCACACTGAGAATAGGGCAGTGAGTGTAACAGAGAGAGAGAGCTCACACTGAGAATAGGACAGTGAGTGCAACAGAGAGAGAGCTCACAATGAGAACAGGGCAGTGAGTGTAACAGAGAGAAAGCTCACACTGAGAATAGGGCAATGAGTGTAACAGAGAGAGAGCTCACACACTGAGAATAGGGCAGTGAGTGTAACAGAGAGAAAGCTCACACTGAGAATAGGGCAATGAGTGTAACAGAGAGAGAGCTCACACACTGAGAATAGGTGAGTGAGTGTAACAGAGAGAGAGCTCACACTGAGAATAGGACAGTGAGTGTAACAGAGGGGGAGCTCAAACTGAGAATAGGACAGTGAGTGTAACAGAGAGAGAGCTCACACTTAGAATAGGGCAGTGAGTGTAATAGAGGGGGAGCTCAAACTGAGAATAGGACAGTGAGTGTAATAGAGGGGGAGCTCAAACTGAGAATAGGACAGTGAGTGTAACAGAGAGAGAGCTCACACACTGAGAATAGGTGAGTGAGTGTAACAGAGAGAGAGCTCACACTGAGAATACGGCAGTGAGTGTAACAGAGAGAGAGCTCACACTGAGAATACGGCAGTGAGTGTAACAGAGAGAGAGCTCACACTGAGAATAGGTCAGTGTCTGTAAGAAAGAGAGAGCTCACACTGAGAATAGGGCAGAGTGTCACAGAGAGAGAGCTCAGACTGAGAATAGGACAGTGAGTGTAACAGAGAGAGAGCTCACACTGAGAATAGGGCAGTGAGTGTAACAGAGAGAGAGCTCACACTGAGAATAGGGCAGTGAGTGCAACAGAGAGAGAGCTCAAACTGAGAATAGGACAGTGAGTGTAACAGAGAGAGAGCTCACACTGAGAACAGGGCAGTGAGTGTAACAGAGGGGGAGCTCAAACTGAGAATAGGGCAGTGAGTGTAACAGAGAGAGAGCTCAGACTGAGAATAGGACAGTGAGTGTAACAGAGAGAGAGCTCACACTGAGAATAGGGCAGTGAGTGTATCGGAGAGAGCTCACACTGAGAATAGGGCAATGAGTGTAACAGAGAGAGAGCTCACACACTGAGAATAGGGCAGTGAGTGTAACAGAGAGAGAGCTCACACTGAGAATAGGACAGAGTGTCACAGAGAGAGAGCTCACACTGAGAATAGGACAGTGAGTGTAACAGAGAGGGAGAGCTCACACTGAGAATAGGGCAGAGTGTCACAGAGAGAGAGCTCAGACTGAGAACAGGACAGTGAGTGTAACAGAGAGAGAGCTCACACTGAGAATAGGGCAGAGTGTCACAGAGAGAGAGCTCACAGTGAGAATAGGGCAGTGAGTGTAACAGAGAGAGAGAGCTCACAGTGAGAATAGGACAGTGAGTGCAACAGAGAGAGAGCTCACACTGAGAATAGGACAGTGAGTGCAACAGAGAGAGAGCTCACACTGAGAATAGGACAGTGAGTGCAACAGAGAGAGAGCTCACACACTGAGAATAGGACAGTGAGTGCAACTCAGAGAGAGCTCACACTGAGAATAGGGCAGTGTGTGGAACAGAGAGAGAGCTCACACTGAGAATAGGACAGTGTGTGTAACAGAGAGAGAGCTCACACTGAGAATAGGACAGTGAGTGTAACAGAGAGAGAGCTCACACTGAGAATAGGACAGTGAGTGTAACAGAGAGAGAGCTCAAACTGAGAATAGGACAGTGAGTGTAACAGAGAGAGAGCTCACACTGAGAATAGGACAGTGAGTGTAACAGAGAGAGAGCTCACACTGAGAATAGGACAGTGAGTGTAACAGAGAGAGAGCTCACACTGAGAATAGGACAGTGAGTGTAACAGAGAGAGAGCTCACACTGAGAATAGGACAGTGAGTGTAACAGAGAGAGAGAGCTCACACTGAGAATGGGACAGTGAGTGTAACAGAGAGAGAGCTCACACTGAGAATAGGACAGTGAGTGTAACAGAGAGAGAGAGCTCACACTGAGAATAGGACAGTGAGTGTAACAGAGAGAGAGCTCACATTGAGAATAGGGCAGTGAGTGTAACAGAGAGAGAGCTCACACTGAGAATAGGGCAGTGAGTGTAACAGAGGGGGAGCTCACATTGAGAATAGGACAGTGAGTGTAACAGAGAGAGAGAGCTCACACTGAGAATAGGACAGTGAGTGTAACAGAGAGAGAGCTCACACTGAGAATAGGACAGTGAGTGTAACAGAGAGAGAGAGCTCACACTGAGAATAGGACAGTGAGTGCAACAGAGAGAGAGCTCACACTGAGAATAGGACAGTGAGTGTAACAGAGAGAGAGCTCACACTGAGAATAGGGCAGTGAGTGTAACAGAGAGAGAGCTCACACTGAGAATAGGGCAGAGTGTCACAGAGAGAGAGCTCACAGTGAGAATAGGACAGTGAGTGCAACAGAGAGAGAGCTCACACTGAGAATAGGACAGTGAGTGTAACAGAGAGAGAGGTCACAGTGAGAATAGGGTCGTGAGTGTAACAGTGAGAGAGCTCACACTGACAATAGGACAGTGAGTGTAACAGAGAGAGAGCTCACACTGAGAATACGGCAGTGAGTGTAACAGAGAGAGAGCTCACACTGAGAATAGGACAGTGAGTGTAACAGAGAGAGAGCTCACAGTGAGAATAGGGTAGTGAGTGTAACAGAGAGAGAGCTCACACTGAGAATACGGCAGTGAGTGTAACAGAGAGAGCTCACAATGAGAATAGGGCAAAGTGTCACAGAAAGAGAGCTCACAGTGAGAATAGGACAGTGAGTGTAACAGAGAGAGAGCTCACACTGAGAATAGGGCAGTGAGTGTAACAGAGAGAGAGAGCTCACACTGAGAATAGGACAGTGAGTGCAACAGAGAGAGAGCTCACAATGAGAACAGGGCAGTGAGTGTAACAGAGAGAAAGCTCACACTGAGAATAGGGCAATGAGTGTAACAGAGAGAGAGCTCACACACTGAGAATAGGGCAGTGAGTGTAACAGAGAGAAAGCTCACACTGAGAATAGGGCAATGAGTGTAACAGAGAGAGAGCTCACACACTGAGAATAGGTGAGTGAGTGTAACAGAGAGAGAGCTCACACTGAGAATACGGCAGTGAGTGTAACAGAGAGAGAGCTCACACTGAGAATACGGCAGTGAGTGTAACAGAGAGAGAGCTCACACTGAGAATAGGACAGTGTCTGTAAGAAAGAGAGAGCTCACACTGAGAATGGGGCAGAGTGTCACAGAGAGAGAGCTCAGACTGAGAATAGGACAGTGAGTGTAACAGAGAGAGAGCTCACACTGAGAATAGGGCAGTGAGTGTAACAGAGAGAGAGCTCACACTGAGAATAGGGCAGTGAGTGTAACAGAGAGAGAGCTCAAACTGAGAATAGGACAGTGAGTGTAACAGAGAGAGAGCTCACACTGAGAACAGGGCAGTGAGTGTAACAGAGGGGGAGCTCAAACTGAGAATAGGGCAGTGAGTGTAACAGAGAGAGAGCTCAGACTGAGAATAGGACAGTGAGTGTAACAGAGAGAGAGCTCACACTGAGAATAGGGCAGTGAGTGTATCGGAGAGAGCTCACACTGAGAATAGGGCAGTGAGTGTAACAGAGAGAGAGCTCAGACTGAGAATAGGACAGTGAGTGTCACAGAGAGAGAGCTCACACTGAGAATAGGGCAGTGAGTGTAACAGAGAGAGAGCTCACACTGAGAATAGGGCAGAGTGTCACAGAGAGAGAGCTCAGACTGAGAATAGGACAGTGAGTGTAACAGAGAGAGAGCTCACACTGAGAATAGGGCAGAGTGTCACAGAGAGAGAGCTCACAGTGAGAATAGGGCAGTGAGTGTAACAGAGAGAGAGAGCTCACAGTGAGAATAGGACAGTGAGTGCAACAGAGAGAGAGCTCACACTGAGAATAGGACAGTGAGTGCAACAGAGAGAGAGCTCACACTGAGAATAGGACAGTGAGTGCAACAGAGAGAGAGCTCACACACTGAGAATAGGACAGTGAGTGCAACTCAGAGAGAGCTCACACTGAGAATAGGGCAGTGTGTGGAACAGAGAGAGAGCTCACACTGAGAATAGGACAGTGTGTGTAACAGAGAGAGAGCTCACACTGAGAATAGGACAGTGAGTGTAACAGAGAGAGAGCTCACACTGAGAATAGGACAGTGAGTGTAACAGAGAGAGAGCTCAAACTGAGAATAGGACAGTGAGTGTAACAGAGAGAGAGCTCACACTGAGAATAGGACAGTGAGTGTAACAGAGAGAGAGCTCACACTGAGAATAGGACAGTGAGTGTAACAGAGAGAGAGCTCACACTGAGAATAGGACAGTGAGTGTAACAGAGAGAGAGCTCACACTGAGAATAGGACAGTGAGTGTAACAGAGAGAGAGAGCTCACACTGAGAATGGGACAGTGAGTGTAACAGAGAGAGAGCTCACACTGAGAATAGGACAGTGAGTGTAACAGAGAGAGAGAGCTCACACTGAGAATAGGACAGTGAGTGTAACAGAGAGAGAGCTCACATTGAGAATAGGGCAGTGAGTGTAACAGAGAGAGAGCTCACACTGAGAATAGGGCAGTGAGTGTAACAGAGGGGGAGCTCACATTGAGAATAGGACAGTGAGTGTAACAGAGAGAGAGAGCTCACACTGAGAATAGGACAGTGAGTGTAACAGAGAGAGAGCTCACACTGAGAATAGGACAGTGAGTGTAACAGAGAGAGAGAGCTCACACTGAGAATAGGACAGTGAGTGTAACAGAGAGAGAGCTCACATTGAGAATAGGGCAGTGAGTGTAACAGAGAGAGAGCTCACACTGAGAATAGGACAGTGAGTGTAACAGAGGGGGAGCTCAAACTGAGAATAGGACAGTGAGTGTAACAGAGAGAGAGCTCACACTGAGAAAAGGGCAGTGAGTGTAATAGAGGGGGAGCTCAAACTGAGAATAGGACAGTGAGGGTAATAGAGGGGGAGCTCAAACTGAGAATAGGACAGTGAGTGTCACAAAGAGAGAGAGCTCACACTGAGAATAGGGCAATGAGTGTAACAGAGAGAGAGCTCACACTGAGAATAGGGCAATGAGTGTAACAGAGAGAGAGCTCACACTGAGAATAGGGCAGTGAGTGTAATAGAGGGGGAGCTCAAACTGAGAATAGGACAGTGAGTGTAACAGAGAGAGAGATCTCACACTGAGAATAGGGCAATGAGTGTAACAGAGAGAGAGCTCACACTGAGAATAGGGCAGTGAGTGTAATAGAGGGGGAGCTCAAACTGAGAATAGGACAGTGAGTGTAACAGAGAGAGAGAGCTCACACTGAGAATAGGGCAATGAGTGTAACAGAGAGAGAGCTCACACTGAGAATAGGGCAGTGAGTGTAACAGAGAGAGCTCACACTGAGAATCGGGCAGTGAGTGTAACAGAGAGAGAGCTCACACTGAGAATAGGACAGTGAGCGTAACAGAGAGAGAGCTCACACTGAGAATAGGGCAGTGAGTGTAACAGAGAGAGAGCTCACACTGAGAATAGGACAGAGTGTCACAGAGAGAGAGCTCACACTGAGAATAGGACAGTGAGTGTAACAGAGAGAGAGAGCTCACACTGAGAATAGGGCAGAGTGTCACAGAGAGAGAGCTCAGACTGAGAATAGGACAGTGAGTGTAACAGAGAGAGAGAGCTCACACTGAGAATAGGACAGTGAGTGCAACAGAGAGAGAGCTCACACTGAGAATAGGACAGTGAGTGTAACAGAGAGAGAGCTCACACTGACAATAGGACAGTGAGTGTAACAGAGAGAGAGCTCACACTGAGAATACGGCAGTGAGTGTAACAGAGAGAGAGCTCACACTGAGAATAGGACAGTGAGTGTAACAGAGAGAGAGCTCACAGTGAGAATAGGGTAGTGAGTGTAACAGAGAGAGAGCTCACACTGAGAATACGGCAGTGAGTGTAACAGAGAGAGCTCACAATGAGAATAGGGCAGAGTGTCACAGAGAGAGAGCTCACAGTGAGAATAGGACAGTGAGTGTAACAGAGAGAGAGCTCACACTGAGAATAGGGCAGAGTGTCACAGAGAGAGAGCTCACACACTGAGAATAGGACAGTGAGTGCAACAGAGCGAGAGCTCACACTGAGAATAGGGCAGTGAGTGTAACAGAGAGAGAGAGCTCACACTGAGAATAGGACAGTGAGTGTAACAGAGAGAGAGCTCACAATGAGAACAGGGCAGTGAGTGTAACAGAGAGAGAGCTCACACTGAGAATAGGACGGTGAGTGTAACAGAGAGAGAGCTCACACTGAGAATAGGGCAGTGAGTGTAACAGAGAGAGAGCTCACACTGAGAATAGGACAGTGAGTGTAACAGAGAGAGAGCTCACACTGAGAATAGGACAGTGAGTGTAACAGAGAGAGAGCTCACACACTGAGAATAGGGTAGTGAGTGTAACAGAGAGAGAGCTCACACTGAGAATAGGGCAGTGAGTGAAACAGAGAGAGAGCTCACACTGAGAATAGGACAGTGAGTGTAACAGAGAGCTCACACACTGAGAATAGGGTAGTGAGTGTAACAGAGAGAGAGCTCACACTGAGAATAGGGCAGTGAGTGAAACAGAGAGAGAGCTCACACTGAGAATAGGACAGTGAGTGTAACAGAGAGAGAGCTCACACTGAGAATAGGACAGTGAGTGTCACAGAGAGAGAGCTCACACACTGAGAATAGGGTAGTGAGTGTAACAGAGAGAGAGCTCACACTGAGAATACGGCAGTGAGTGCAACAGAGAGAGAGCTCACACTGAGAATGCGGCAGTGAGTGTAACAGAGAGAGCTCACACTGAGAATAGGACAGTGAGTGTAACAGAGAGAGAGCTCACAGTGAGAATAGGGTAGTGAGTGTAACAGAGAGAGAGCTCACACTGAGAATAGGACAGTGAGTGCAACAGAGAGAGCTCACACTGAGAATAGGACAGTGAGTGTAACAGAGAGAGCTCACACTGAGATTAGGACAGTGAGTGTAACAGAGAGAGAGCTCACACTGAGAATAGGACAGTGAGTGTAACAGAGAGAGAGCTCACACTGAGAATAGGGCAGAGTGTCACAGAGAGAGAGCTCACATTGAGAATCGGACAGTGAGTGTAACAGAGAGAGAGCTCACACTGAGAATAGGACAGTGAGTGTCACAGAGAGAGAGCTCACACTGAGAATAGGACAGTGAGTGTAACAGAGAGAGAGCTCACACTGAGAATAGGGCAGTGAGTGTAACAGAGAGAGAGCTCAAACTGAGAATAGGACAGTGAGTGGAACAGAGAGAGAGCTCACACTGAGAACAGGGCAGTGAGTGTAACAGAGGGGGAGCTCAAACTGAGAATAGGACAGTGAGTGTAACAGAGAGAGAGCTCACACTGAGAATAGGACAGAGTGTCACAGAGAGAGAGCTCAGACTGAGAATAGGACAGTGAGTGTAACAGAGAGAGAGCTCACACTGAGAATAGGGCAGAGTGTCACAGAGAGAGAGCTCACAGTGAGAATAGGACAGTGAGTGCAACAGAGAGAGAGCTCACACTGAGAATAGGACAGTGAGTGCAACAGAGAGAGAGCTCACACTGAGAACAGGGCAGTGAGTGTAACAGAGGGGGAGCTCAAACTGAGAATAGGACAGTGAGTGTAACAGAGAGAGAGCTCACACTGAGAATAGGACAGTGAGTGTAACAGAGAGAGAGCTCACACTGAGAATAGGGCAGTGAGTGTAACAGAGAGAAAGCTCACACTGAGAATAGGGCAATGAGTGTAACAGAGAGAGAGCTCACACACTGAGAATACGGCAGTGAGTGTAACAGAGAGAGAGCTCACACTGAGAATAGGACAGTGAGTGTAACAGAGAGAGAGCTCACACTGAGAATAGGGCAATGAGTGTAACAGAGAGAGAGCTCACACTGAGAATACGGCAGTGAGTGTAACAGAGAGAGAGCTCACACTGAGAATACGGCAGTGAGTGTAACAGAGAGAGAGCTCACACTGAGAATAGGACAGTGTCTGCAAGAAAGAGAGAGCTCACACTGAGAATAGGGCAGAGTGTCACAGAGAGAGAGCTCAGACTGAGAAGAGGACAGTGAGTGTAACAGAGAGAGAGCTCACACTGAGAATAGGGCAGTGAGTGTAACAGAGGGGGAGCTCACATTGAGAATAGGGCAGTGAGTGTAACAGAGAGAGAGCTCACACTGAGAATAGGGCAGTGAGTGTAACAGAGAGAGAGCTCAAACTGAGAATAGGACAGTGAGTGTAACAGAGAGAGAGCTCACACTGAGAACAGGGCAGTGAGTGTAACAGAGGGGGAGCTCAAACTGAGAATAGGACAGTGAGTGCAACAGAGAGAGAGCTCACACTGAGAATAGGGCAGTGAGTGTACCAGAGAGAGCTCACACTGAGAATAGGGCAGTGAGTGTAACAGAGAGAGAGCTCAGACTGAGAATAGGACAGTGAGTGTAACAGAGAGAGAGCTCACACTGAGAATAGGGCAGTGAGTGTAACAGAGAGAGAGCTCACACTGAGAATAGGACAGAGTGTCACAGAGAGAGAGCTCACACTGAGAATAGGACAGTGAGTGTAACAGAGAGGGAGAGCTCACACTGAGAATAGGGCAGAGTGTCACAGAGAGAGAGCTCAGACTGAGAATAGGACAGTGAGTGTAACAGAGAGAGAGCTCACACTGAGAATAGGGCAGAGTGTCACAGAGAGAGAGCTCACAGTGAGAATAGGACAGTGAGTGCAACAGAGAGTGAGCTCACACTGAGAATAGGACAGTGAGTGCAACAGAGAGAGAGCTCACACACTGAGAATAGGACAGTGAGTGTAACTCAGAGAGAGCTCACACTGAGAATAGGGCAGTGAGTGTAACAGAGAGAGAGAGCTCACACTGAGAATAGGACAGTGAGTGTAACAGAGAGAGAGCTCACACTGAGAATAGGGCAGTGAGTGTAACAGAGAGAGAGAGCTCACAGTGAGAATAGGACAGTGAGTGCAACAGAGAGAGAGCTCACACTGAGAATAGGACAGTGAGTGCAACAGAGAGAGAGCTCACACTGAGAATAGGACAGTGAGTGCAACAGAGAGAGAGCTCACACACTGAGAATAGGACAGTGAGTGTAACTCAGAGAGAGCTCACACTGAGAATAGGGCAGTGTGTGTAACAGAGAGAGAGCTCACACTGAGAATAGGACAGTGTGTGTAACAGAGAGAGAGCTCACACTGAGAATAGGACAGTGAGTGTAACAGAGAGAGAGCTCACACTGAGAATAGGACAGTGAGTGTAACAGAGAGAGAGCTCAAACTGAGAATAGGACAGTGAGTGTAACAGAGAGAGAGCTCACACTGAGAATAGGACAGTGAGTGTTACAGAGAGAGAGCTCAAACTGAGAATAGGACAGTGAGTGTAACAGAGAGAGAGCTCACACTGAGAATAGGACAGTGAGTGTAACAGAGAGAGAGCTCAAACTGAGAATAGGACAGTGAGTGTAACAGAGATAGAGCTCACACTGAGAATAGGACAGTGAGTGCAACAGAGAGAGAGCTCACACTGAGAATAGGACAGTGAGTGTAACAGAGAGAGAGCTCACACTGAGAATAGGACAGTGAGTGTAACAGAGAGAGAGAGCTCACACTGAGAATGGGACAGTGAGTGTAACAGAGAGAGAGCTCACACTGAGAATAGGACAGTGAGTGTAACAGAGAGAGAGAGCTCACACTGAGAATAGGACAGTGAGTGTAACAGAGAGAGAGCTCACATTGAGAATAGGGCAGTGAGTGTAACAGAGAGAGAGCTCACACTGAGAATAGGGCAGTGAGTGTAACAGAGGGGGAGCTCACATTGAGAATAGGGCAGTGAGTGTAACAGAGAGAGAGCTCACACTGAGAATAGGACAGTGAGTGTAACAGAGGGGGAACTCAAACTGAGAATAGGACAGTGAGTGTAACAGAGAGAGAGCTCACACTGAGAATAGGGCAGTGAGTGTAATAGAGGGGGAGCTCAAACTGAGAATAGGACAGTGAGTGTAACAGAGAGAGAGAGCTCACACTGAGAATAGGGCAATGAGTGTAACAGAGAGAGAGCTCACACTGAGAATAGGGCAGTGTGTGTAACAGAGAGAGAGCTCACACTGAGAATAGGGCAGTGAGTGTAACAGAGAGAGCTCACACTGAGAATAGGGCAGTGAGTGTAATAGAGGGGGAGCTCAAACTGAGAACAGGACAGTGAGTGTAACAGAGAGAGAGAGCTCACACTGAGAATAGGGCAATGAGTGTAACAGAGAGAGAGCTCACACTGAGAATAGGGCAATGAGTGTAACAGAGAGAGAGCTCACAGTGAGAATAGGACAGTGAGTGCAACAGAGAGAGAGCTCACACTGAGAATAGGACAGTGAGTGCAACAGAGAGAGAGCTCACACACTGAGAATAGGACAGTGAGTGTAACTCAGAGAGAGCTCACACTGAGAATAGGGCAGTGAGTGTAACAGAGAGAGAGAGCTCACAATGAGAATAGGACAGTGAGTGTAACAGAGAGAGAGCTCACACTGAGAATAGGGCAGTGAGTGTAACAGAGAGAGAGAGCTCACAGTGAGAATAGGACAGTGAGTGCAACAGAGAGAGAGCTCACACTGAGAATAGGACAGTGAGTGCAACAGAGAGAGAGCTCACACTGAGAATAGGACAGTGAGTGTAACAGAGAGAGAGCTCACACTGAGAATAGGACAGTGAGTGTAACAGAGAGAGAGCTCAAACTGAGAATAGGACAGTGAGTGTAACAGAGAGAGAGCTCACACTGAGAATAGGACAGTGAGTGTTACAGAGAGAGAGCTCAAACTGAGAATAGGACAGTGAGTGTAACAGAGAGAGAGCTCACACTGAGAATAGGACAGTGAGTGCAACAGAGAGAGAGCTCACACTGAGAATAGGACAGTGAGTGTAACAGAGAGAGAGCTCACACTGAGAATAGGACAGTGAGTGTAACAGAGAGAGAGAGCTCACACTGAGAATGGGACAGTGAGTGTAACAGAGAGAGAGCTCACACTGAGAATAGGACAGTGAGTGTAACAGAGAGAGAGAGCTCACACTGAGAATAGGACAGTGAGTGTAACAGAGAGAGAGCTCACATTGAGAATAGGGCAGTGAGTGTAACAGAGAGAGAGCTCACACTGAGAATAGGGCAGTGAGTGTAACAGAGGGGGAGCTCACACTGAGAATAGGACAGTGAGTGTAACAGAGGGGGAACTCAAACTGAGAATAGGACAGTGAGTGTAACAGAGAGAGAGCTCACACTGAGAATAGGGCAGTGAGTGTAACAGAGAGAGAGCTCACACTGAGAATAGGACAGTGAGTGTAACAGAGGGGGAACTCAAACTGAGAATAGGACAGTGAGTGTAACAGAGAGAGAGCTCACACTGAGAATAGGGCAGTGAGTGTAACAGAGAGAGAGCTCACACTGAGAATAGGACAGTGAGTGTAACAGAGGGGGAACTCAAACTGAGAATAGGACAGTGAGTGTAACAGAGAGAGAGCTCACACTGAGAATAGGGCAGTGAGTGTAATAGAGGGGGAGCTCAAACTGAGAATAGGACAGTGAGTGTAACAGAGAGAGAGAGCTCACACTGAGAATAGGGCAATGAGTGTAACAGAGAGAGAGCTCACACTGAGAATAGGGCAGTGTGTGTAACAGAGAGAGAGCTCACACTGAGAATAGGGCAGTGAGTGTAACAGAGAGAGCTCACACTGAGAATAGGGCAGTGAGTGTAATAGAGGGGGAGCTCAAACTGAGAATAGGACAGTGAGTGTAACAGAGAGAGAGAGCTCACACTGAGAATAGGGCAATGAGTGTAACAGAGAGAGAGCTCACACTGAGAATAGGGCAATGAGTGTAACAGAGAGAGAGCTCACACTGAGAATAGGGCAGTGAGTGTAATAGAGGGGGAGCTCAAACTGAGAATAGGACAGTGAGTGCAACAGAGAGAGAGAGCTCACACTGAGAATAGGGCAATGAGTGTAACAGAGAGAGAGCTCACACTGAGAATAGGGCAGTGAGTGTAACAGAGAGAGCTCACACTGAGAATAGGGCAGTGAGTGTAACAGAGAGAGAGCTCACACTGAGAATAGGACAGTGAGCGGAACAGAGAGAGAGCTCACACTGAGAATAGGGCAGTGAGTGTAACAGAGAGAGAGCTCACACTGAGAATAGGACAGAGTGTCACAGAGAGAGAGCTCACACTGAGAATAGGACAGTGAGTGTAACAGAGAGAGAGAGCTCACACTGAGAATAGGGCAGAGTGTCACAGAGAGAGAGCTCAGACTGAGAATAGGACAGTGAGTGTAACAGAGAGAGAGAGCTCACACTGAGAATAGGACAGTGAGTGCAACAGAGAGAGAGCTCACACTGAGAATAGGACAGTGAGTGTAACAGAGAGAGAGCTCACAGTGAGAATAGGACAGTGAGTGCAACAGAGAGAGAGCTCACACTGAGAATAGGACAGTGAGTGTAACAGAGAGAGAGCTCACAGTGAGAATAGGGTCGTGAGTGTAACAGAGAGAGAGCTCACACTGACAATAGGACAGTGAGTGTAACAGAGAGAGAGCTCACACTGAGAATACGGCAGTGAGTGTAACAGAGAGAGAGCTCACACTGAGAATAGGACAGTGAGTGTAACAGAGAGAGAGCTCACAGTGAGAATAGGGTAGTGAGTGTAACAGAGAGAGAGCTCACACTGAGAATACGGCAGTGAGTGTAACAGAGAGAGCTCACAATGAGAATAGGGCAGAGTGTCACAGAGAGAGAGCTCACAGTGAGAATAGGACAGTGAGTGTAACAGAGAGAGAGCTCACACTGAGAATAGGGCAGAGTGTCACAGAGAGAGAGCTCACACACTGAGAATAGGACAGTGAGTGTAACAGAGCGAGAGCTCACACTGAGAATAGGACAGTGAGTGTAACAGAGAGAGAGCTCACAATGAGAACAGGGCAGTGAGTGTAACAGAGAGAGAGCTCACACTGAGAATAGGACGGTGAGTGTAACAGAGAGAGAGCTCACACTGAGAATAGGGCAGTGAGTGTAACAGAGAGAGAGCTCACACTGAGAATAGGACAGTGAGTGTAACAGAGAGAGAGCTCACACACTGAGAATAGGGTAGTGAGTGTAACAGAGAGAGAGCTCACACTGAGAATAGGACAGTGAGTGAAACAGAGAGAGAGCTCACACACTGAGAATAGGGTAGTGAGTGTAACAGAGAGAGAGCTCACACTGAGAATAGGGCAGTGAGTGAAACAGAGAGAGAGCTCACACTGAGAATAGGACAGTGAGTGTAACAGAGAGAGAGCTCACACACTGAGAATAGGGTAGTGAGTGTCACAGAGAGAGAGCTCACACTGAGAATCGGGCAGTGAGTGAAACAGAGAGAGAGCTCACACTGAGAATAGGACAGTGAGTGTAACAGAGAGAGAGCTCACACACTGAGAATAGGACAGTGAGTGCAACAGAGAGAGAGCTCACACTGAGAATGCGGCAGTGAGTGTAACAGAGAGAGAGCTCACACTGAGAATGCGGCAGTGAGTGTAACAGAGAGAGCTCACACTGAGAATAGGACAGTGAGTGTAACAGAGAGAGAGCTCACAGTGAGAATAGGGTAGTGAGTGTAACAGAGAGAGAGCTCACACTGAGAATAGGACAGTGAGTGCAACAGAGAGAGCTCACACTGAGAATAGGACAGTGAGTGTAACAGAGAGAGCTCACACTGAGAATAGGACAGTGAGTGTAACAGAGAGAGAGCTCACACTGAGAATAGTACAGTGAGTGTAACAGAGAGAGAGCTCACACTGAGAATAGGGCAGAGTGTCACAGAGAGAGAGCTCACATTGAGAATCGGACAGTGAGTGTAACAGAGAGAGAGCTCACACTGAGAATAGGACAGTGAGTGTCACAGAGAGAGAGCTCACACTGAGAATAGGACAGTGAGTGTAACAGAGAGAAAGCTCACACTGAGAATAGGACAGTGAGTGTAACAGAGAGAGAGCTCACACTGAGAATAGGGCAGTGAGTGTAACAGAGAGAGAGCTCAAACTGAGAATAGGACAGTGAGTGTAACAGAGAGAGAGCTCACACTGAGAACAGGGCAGTGAGTGTAACAGAGGGGGAGCTCAAACTGAGAATAGGACAGTGAGTGTAACAGAGAGAGAGCTCACACTGAGAATGGGGCAGTGAGTGTAACAGAGAGAGAGCTCACACTGAGAATTGGGCAGTGAGTGTAACAGAGAGAGCTCACACTGAGAATAGGACAGTGAGTGTAACAGAGAGAGAGCTCACACTGAGAATAGGGCAGAGTGTCACAGAGAGAGAGCTCACAGTGAGAATAGGACAGTGAGTGCAACAGAGAGAGAGCTCACACTGAGAATAGGACAGTGAGTGTAACAGAGAGAGAGCTCACACTGAGAATAGGACAGTGAGTGCAACAGAGAGAGCTCACACTGAGAATAGGACAGTGAGTGTAACAGAGAGAGCTCACGCTGAGAATAGGACAGTGAGTGTAACAGAGAGAGAGCTCACACTGAGAATAGGACAGTGAGTGCAACAGAGAGAGAGCTCACACTGAGAATAGGGCAGAGTGTCACAGAGAGAGAGCTCACAGTGAGAATAGGACAGTGAGTGCAACAGAGAGAGAGCTCACACTGAGAATAGGACAGTGAGTGTAACAGAGAGAGAGCTCACAGTGAGAATAGGGTAGTGAGTGTAACAGAGAGAAAGCTCACACTGAGAATAGGGCAATGAGTGTAACAGAGAGAGAGCTCACACACTGAGAATAGGTGAGTGAGTGTAACAGAGAGAGAGCTCACACTGAGAATACGGCAGTGAGTGTAACAGAGAGAGAGCTCACACTGAGAATACGGCAGTGAGTGTAACAGAGAGAGAGCTCACACTGAGAATAGGACAGTGTCTGTAAGAAAGAGAGAGCTCACACTGAGAATAGGGCAGAGTGTCACAGAGAGAGAGCTCAGACTGAGAATAGGACAGTGAATGTAACAGAGAGAGAGCTCACACTGAGAATAGGGCAGTGAGTGTAACAGAGGGGGAGCTCACATTGAGAATAGGGCAGTGAGTGTAACAGAGAGAGAGCTCACACTGAGAATAGGGCAGTGAGTGTAACAGAGAGAGAGCTCAAACTGAGAATAGGACAGTGAGTGTAACAGAGAGAGAGCTCACACTGAGAACAGGGCAGTGAGTGTAACAGAGGGGGAGCTCAAACTGAGAATAGGACAGTGAGTGTAACAGAGAGAGAGCTCACACTGAGAATAGGGCAGTGAGTGTACCAGAGAGAGCTCACACTGAGAATAGGGCAGTGAGTGTAACAGAGAGAGAGCTCAGACTGAGAATAGGACAGTGAGTGTAACAGAGAGAGAGCTCACACTGAGAATAGGGCAGTGAGTGTAACAGAGAGAGAGCTCACACTGAGAATAGGACAGAGTGTCACAGAGAGAGAGCTCACACTGAGAATAGGACAGTGAGTGTAACAGAGAGGGAGAGCTCACACTGAGAATAGGGCAGAGTGTCACAGAGAGAGAGCTCAGGCTGAGAATAGGACAGTGAGTGTAACAGAGAGAGAGCTCACACTGAGAATAGGGCAGAGTGTCACAGAGAGAGAGCTCACACTGAGAATAGGACAGTGAGTGCAACAGAGAGAGAGCTCACACTGAGAATAGGACAGTGAGTGTAACAGAGAGAGAGAGCTCACACTGAGAATAGGACAGTGAGTGCAACAGAGAGAGAGCTCACACTGAGAATAGGGCAGTGAGTGTAACAGAGAGAGAGAGCTCACAGTGAGAATAGGACAGTGAGTGCAACAGAGAGAGAGCTCAAACTGAGAATAGGACAGTGAGTGTAACAGAGAGAGAGCTCACACTGAGAATAGGACAGTGAGTGTAACAGAGAGAGAGCTCACACTGAGAATAGGACAGTGAGTGTAACAGAGAGAGAGCTCACACTGAGAATAGGACAGTGAGTGTAACAGAGAGAGAGCTCACACTGAGAATAGGACAGTGAGTGTAACAGAGAGAGAGAGCTCACACTGAGAATAGGACAGTGAGTGTAACAGAGAGGGAGCTCACACTGAGAATAGGACAGTGAGTGTAACAGAGAGAGAGAGCTCACACTGAGAATAGGACAGTGAGTGTAACAGAGAGAGAGCTCACATTGAGAATAGGGCAGTGAGTGTAACAGAGAGAGAGCTCACACTGAGAATAGGGCAGTGAGTGTAACAGAGGGGGAGCTCACATTGAGAATAGGGCAGTGAGTGTAACAGAGAGAGAGCTCACACTGAGAATAGGACAGTGAGTGTAACAGAGGGGGAGCTCAAACTGAGAATAGGACAGTGAGTGTAACAGAGAGAGAGCTCACACTGAGAATAGGGCAGTGAGTGTAATAGAGGGGGAGCTCAAACTGAGAATAGGACAGTGAGTGTAACAGAGAGAGAGAGCTCACACTGAGAATAGGGCAATGAGTGTAACAGAGAGAGAGCTCACACTGAGAATAGGGCAGTGTGTGTAACAGAGAGAGAGCTCACACTGAGAATAGGGCAGTGAGTGTAACAGAGAGAGCTCACACTGAGAATAGGGCAGTGAGTGTAATAGAGGGGGAGCTCAAACTGAGAATAGGACAGTGAGTGTAACAGAGAGAGAGAGCTCACACTGAGAATAGGGCAATGAGTGTAACAGAGAGAGAGCTCACACTGAGAATAGGGCAATGAGTGTAACAGAGAGAGAGCTCACACTGAGAATAGGGCAGTGAGTGTAATAGAGGGGGAACTCAAACTGAGAATAGGACAGTGAGTGTAACAGAGAGAGAGAGCTCACACTGAGAATAGGGCAATGAGAGTAACAGAGAGAGAGCTCACACTGAGAATAGGGCAGTGAGTGTAATAGAGGGGGAGCTCAAACTGAGAATAGGACAGTGAGTGTAACAGAGAGAGAGAGCTCACACTGAGAATAGGGCAATGAGTGTAACAGAGAGAGAGCTCACACTGAGAATAGGGCAGTGAGTGTAACAGAGAGAGCTCACACTGAGAATAGGGCAGTGAGTGTAACAGAGAGAGAGCTCACACTGAGAATAGGACAGTGAGTGTAACAGAGAGAGAGCTCACACTGAGAATAGGACAGAGTGTCACAGAGAGAGAGCTCACACTGAGAATAGGACAGTGAGTGTAACAGAGAGAGAGAGCTCACACTGAGAATAGGGCAGAGTGTCACAGAGAGAGAGCTCAGACTGAGAATAGGACAGTGAGTGTAACAGAGAGAGAGAGCTCACACTGAGAATAGGACAGTGAGTGCAACAGAGAGAGAGCTCACACTGAGAATAGGACAGTGAGTGTAACAGAGAGAGAGCTCACAGTGAGAATAGGACAGTGAGTGCAACAGAGAGAGAGCTCACACTGAGAATAGGACAGTGAGTGTAACAGAGAGAGAGCTCACAGTGAGAATAGGGTCGTGAGTGTAACAGAGAGAGAGCTCACACTGACAATAGGACAGTGAGTGTAACAGAGAGAGAGCTCACACTGAGAATACGGCAGTGAGTGTAACAGAGAGAGAGCTCACACTGAGAATAGGACAGTGAGTGTAACAGAGAGAGAGCTCACAGTGAGAATAGGGTAGTGAGTGTAACACAGAGAGAGCTCACACTGAGAATACGGCAGTGAGTGTAACAGAGAGAGCTCACAATGAGAATAGGGCAGAGTGTCACAGAGAGAGAGCTCACAGTGAGAATAGGACAGTGAGTGCAACAGAGAGAGAGCTCACACTGAGAATAGGGCAGAGTGTCACAGAGAGAGAGCTCACACACTGAGAATAGGACAGTGAGTGTAACAGAGCGAGAGCTCACACTGAGAATAGGGCAGTGAGTGTAACAGAGAGAGAGAGCTCACACTGAGAATAGGACAGTGAGTGTAACAGAGAGAGAGCTCACAATGAGAACAGGGCAGTGAGTGTAACAGAGAGAGAGCTCACACTGAGAATAGGACGGTGAGTGTAACAGAGAGAGAGCTCACACTGAGAATAGGGCAGTGAGTGTAACAGAGAGAGAGCTCACACTGAGAATAGGGCAGTGAGTGAAACAGAGAGAGAGCTCACACTGAGAATAGGACAGTGAGTGTAACAGAGAGAGAGCTCACACACTGAGAATAGGGTAGTGAGTGTAACAGAGAGAGAGCTCACACTGAGAATAGGGCAGTGAGTGAAACAGAGAGAGAGCTCACACTGAGAATAGGACAGTGAGTGTAACAGAGAGAGAGCTCACACACTGAGAATAGGGTAGTGAGTGTAACAGAGAGAGAGCTCACACTGAGAATCGGGCAGTGAGTGAAACAGAGAGAGAGCTCACACTGAGAATAGGACAGTGAGTGTAACAGAGAGAGAGCTCACACACTGAGAATAGGGTAGTGAGTGTAACAGAGAGAGAGCTCACACTGAGAATGCGGCAGTGAGTGTAACAGAGAGAGCTCACACTGATAATAGGACAGTGAGTGTAACAGAGAGAGAGCTCACAGTGAGAATAGGGTAGTGAGTGTAACAGAGAGAGAGCTCACACTGAGAATAGGACAGTGAGTGTAACAGAGAGAGCTCACACTGAGAATAGGACAGTGAGTGTAACAGAGAGAGAGCTCACACTGAGAATAGGACAGTGAGTGTAACAGAGAGAGAGCTCACACTGAGAATAGGGCAGAGTGTCACAGAGAGAGAGAGCTCACACTGAGAATAGGGCAGTGAGTGTAACAGAGAGAGAGCTCACATTGAGAATCGGACAGTGAGTGTAACAGAGAGAGTGCTCACATTGAGAATCGGACAGTGAGTGTAACAGAGAGAGAGCTCACACTGAGAATAGGACAGTGAGTGTCACAGAGAGAGAGCTCACACTGAGAATAGGACAGTGAGTGTAACAGAGAGAAAGCTCACACTGAGAATAGGACAGTGAGTGTAACAGAGAGAGAGCTCACACTGAGAATAGGGCAGTGAGTGTAACAGAGAGAGAGCTCAAACTGAGAATAGGACAGTGAGTGTAACAGAGAGAGAGCTCACACTGAGAACAGGGCAGTGAGTGTAACAGAGGGGGAGCTCAAACTGAGACTAGGACAGTGAGTGTAACAGAGAGAGAGCTCACACTGAGAATGGGGCAGTGAGTGTAACAGAGAGAGCTCACACTGAGAATTGGGCAGTGAGTGTAACAGAGAGAGAGCTCAGACTGAGAATAGGACAGTGAGTGTAACAGAGAGAGAGCTCACACTGAGAATAGGACAGAGTGTCACAGAGAGAGAGCTCACAGTGAGAATAGGACAGTGAGTGCAACAGAGAGAGAGCTCACACTGAGAATAGGACAGTGAGTGTAACAGAGAGAGAGCTCACAGTGAGAATAGGGTAGTGAGTGTAACAGAGAGAGAGCTCACACTGAGAATAGGACAGTGAGTGCAACAGAGAGAGCTCACACTGAGAAGAGGACAGTGAGTGTAACAGAGAGAGCTCACACTGAGAATAGGACAGTGAGTGTAACAGAGAGAGAGCTCACACTGAGAATAGGACAGTGAGTGTAACAGAGAGAGAGCTCACACTGAGAACAGGGCAGAGTGTCACAGAGAGAGAGCTCACACTGAGAACAGGAGAGTGAGTGTAACAGAGAGAGAGCTCACACTGAGAATAGGACAGTGAGTGTAACAGAGGGGGAGCTCAAACTGAGAATAGGACAGTGAGTGTAACAGAGTGAGAGCTCACACTGAGAATCGGGCAGTGAGTGTAACAGAGTGAGAGCTCACACTGAGAATAGGACAGTGAGTGTCACAGAGAGAGAGCTCACACTGAGAATAGGACAGTGAGTGTAACAGAGAGAAAGCTCACACTGAGAATAGGACAGTGAGTGTAACAGAGAGAGAGCTCAAACTGAGAATAGGACAGTGAGTGTAACAGAGAGAGAGCTCACACTGAGAATCGGGCAGTGAGTGTAACAGAGAGAGAGCTCAAACTGAGAATAGGACAGTGAGTGTAACAGAGAGAGAGCTCACACTGAGAACAGGGCAGTGAGTGTAACAGAGGGGGAGCTCAAACTGAGAATAGGACAGTGAGTGTAACAGAGAGAGAGCTCACACTGAGAATAGGGCAGTGAGTGTAACAGAGAGAGCTCACACTGAGAATAGGGCAGTGAGTGTAACAGAGAGAGAGCTCAGACTGAGAATAGGACAGTGAGTGTAACAGAGAGAGAGCTCACACTGAGAATAGGGCAGTGAGTGTAACAGAGAGAGAGCTCACACTGAGAATAGGACAGAGTGTCACAGAGAGAGAGCTCACACTGAGAATAGGACAGTGAGTGTAACAGAGAGGGAGAGCTCACACTGAGAATAGTGCAGAGTGTCACAGAGAGAGAGCTCAGACTGAGAATAGGACAGTGAGTGTAACAGAGAGAGAGCTCACACTGAGAATAGGGCAGAGTGTCACAGAGAGAGAGCTCACATTGAGAATCGGACAGTGAGTGTAACAGAGAGAGAGCTCACACTGAGAATAGGACAGTGAGTGTTACAGAGAGAGAGCTCACACTGAGAATAGGACAGTGAGTGTAACAGAGGGGGAGCTCAAACTGAGAATAGGACAGTGAGTGTAACAGAGAGAGAGCTCACACTGAGAATAGGGCAGTGAGTGTAACAGAGAGAGAGCTCAGACTGAGAATAGGACAGTGAGTGAAACAGAGAGAGAGCTCACACTGAGAATAGGACAGTGAGTGAAACAGAGGGGGAGCTCAAACTGAGAATAGGACAGTGAGTGTAACAGAGAGAGAGCTCACACTGAGAATAGGGCAGTGAGTGTAACAGAGGGGGAGCTCAAACTGAGAATAGGACAGTGAGTGTAACAGAGAGAGAGCTCACACTGAGAATAGGGCAGTGAGTGTAACAGAGGGGGAGCTCAAACTGAGAATAGGACAGTGAGTGTAACAGAGAGAGAGAGCTCACACTGAGAATAGGGCAATGAGTGTAACAGAGAGAGAGCTCACACTGAGAATAGGGCAGTGAGTGTAACAGAGAGAGCTCACACTGAGAATAGGGCAGTGAGTGCAACAGAGAGAGAGCTCACACTGAGAATAGGACAGTGAGTGTAACAGAGAGAGAGCTCACACTGAGAACAGGGCAGTGAGTGTAACAGAGAGAGAGCTGACACTGAGAATAGGACAGAGTGTCACAGAGAGAGAGCTCACACTGAGAATAGGACAGTGAGTGCAACAGAGAGAGAGCTCACACTGAGAATAGGACAGTGAGTGTAACAGAGAGAGAGCTCACAGTGAGAATAGGACAGTGAGTGCAACAGAGAGAGAGCTCACACTGAGAATAGGACAGTGAGTGTAACAGAGAGAGAGCTCACAGTGAGAATAGGGTCGTGAGTGTAACAGAGAGAGATCTCACACTGAGAATACGGCAGTGAGTGTAACAGAGAGAGCTCACACTGAGAATAGGACAGTGAGTGTAACAGAGAGAGAGCTCACACTGAGAATAGGGCAGAGTGTCACAGAGAGAGAGCTCACAGTGAGAATAGGACAGTGAGTGTAACAGAGAGAGAGCTCACACTGAGAATAGGGCAGAGTGTCACAGAGAGAGAGCTCACACACTGAGAATAGGACAGTGAGTGTAACAGAGAGAGAGCTCACACTGAGAATAGGGCAGTGAGTGTAACAGAGAGAGAGAGCTCACACTGAGAATAGGACAGTGAGTGTAACAGAGAGAGAGCTCACAATGAGAACAGGGCAGTGAGTGTAACCGAGAGAGAGCTCACGCTGAGAATAGGACAGTGAGTGTAACAGAGAGGGAGAGCTCACACTGAGAATAGTGCAGAGTGTCACAGAGAGAGAGCTCAGACTGAGAATAGGACAGTGAGTGTAACAGAGAGAGAGCTCACACTGAGAATAGGGCAGAGTGTCACAGAGAGAGAGCTCACACTGAGAATAGGACAGTGAGTGCAACAGAGAGAGAGCTCACACTGAGAATAGGGCAGTGAGTGTAAGAGGGGGAGCTCAAACTGAGAATAGGACAGTGAGTGTAACAGAGAGAGAGCTCACACTGAGAATAGGGCAGTGAGTGTAACAGAGAGAGCTCACACTGAGAATAGGGCAGTGAGTGTAACAGAGAGAGAGCTCAGACTGAGAATAGGACAGTGAGTGAAACAGAGAGAGAGCTCACACTGAGAATAGGGCAGTGAGTGTAACAGAGAGAGCTCACACTGAGAATAGGGCAGTGAGTGTAACAGAGAGAGCTCACACTGAGAATAGGGCAGTGAGTGTAACAGAGAGAGAGCTCAGACTGAGAATAGGACAGTGAGTGAAACAGAGAGAGAGCTCACACTGAGAATAGGACAGTGAGTGAAACAGAGGGGGAGCTCAAACTGAGAATAGGACAGTGAGTGTAACAGAGCGAGAGCTCACACTGAGAATAGGGCAGTGAGTGTAACAGAGGGGGAGCTCAAACTGAGAATAGGACAGTGAGTGTAACAGAGAGAGAGCTCACACTGAGAATAGGGCAGTGAGTGTAACAGAGGGGGAGCTCAAACTGAGAATAGGACAGTGAGTGTAACAGAGAGAGAGAGCTCACACTGAGAATAGGGCAATGAGTGTAACAGAGAGAGAGCTCACACTGAGAATAGGGCAGTGAGTGTAACAGAGAGAGCTCACACTGAGAATAGGGCAGTGAGTGTAACAGAGAGAGAGCTCACACTGAGAATAGGACAGTGAGTGTAACAGAGAGAGAGCTCACACTGAGAACAGGGCAGTGAGTGTAACAGAGAGAGAGCTGACACTGAGAATAGGACAGAGTGTCACAGAGAGAGAGCTCACACTGAGAATAGGACAGTGAGTGTAACAGAGAGAGAGAGCTCACACTGAGAATAGGGCAGAGTGTCACAGAGAGAGAGCTCAGACTGAGAATAGGACAGTGAGTGTAACAGAGAGAGAGAGCTCACACTGAGAATAGGACAGTGAGTGCAACAGAGAGAGAGCTCACACTGAGAATAGGACAGTGAGTGTAACAGAGAGAGAGCTCGCAGTGAGAATAGGACAGTGAGTGCAACAGAGAGAGAGCTCACACTGAGAATAGGACAGTGAGTGTAACAGAGAGAGAGCTCACAGTGAGAATAGGGTCGTGAGTGTAACAGAGAGAGATCTCACACTGAGAATACGGCAGTGAGTGTAACAGAGAGAGCTCACACTGAGAATAGGACAGTGAGTGTAACAGAGAGAGAGCTCACACTGAGAATAGGGCAGTGAGTGTAACAGAGAGAGAGAGCTCACACTGAGAATAGGACAGTGAGTGTAACAGAGAGAGAGCTCACAATGAGAACAGGGCAGTGAGTGTAACCGAGAGAGAGCTCACGCTGAGAATAGGACAGTGAGTGTAACAGAGAGAGAGCTCACAATGAGAACAGGGCAGTGAGTGTAACCGAGAGAGAGCTCACGCTGAGAATAGGACAGTGAGTGTAACAGAGAGGGAGAGCTCACACTTAGAATAGTGCAGAGTGTCACAGAGAGAGAGCTCAGACTGAGAATAGGACAGTGAGTGTAACAGAGAGAGAGCTCACACTGAGAATAGGACAGTGAGTGTAACAGAGAGAGAGCTCACAATGAGAACAGGGCAGTGAGTGTAACCGAGAGAGAGCTCACGCTGAGAATAGGACAGTGAGTGTAACAGAGAGGGAGAGCTCACACTGAGAATAGTGCAGAGTGTCACAGAGAGAGAGCTCAGACTGAGAATAGGACAGTGAGTGTAACAGAGAGAGAGCTCACACTGAGAATAGGGCAGAGTGTCACAGAGAGAGAGCTCACACTGAGAATAGGACAGTGAGTGTAACAGAGAGAGAGAGCTCACACTGAGAATAGGACAGTGAGTGTAACAGAGAGAGAGCTCACAATGAGAACAGGGCAGTGAGTGTAACCGAGAGAGAGCTCACGCTGAGAATAGGACAGTGAGTGTAACAGAGAGGGAGAGCTCACACTGAGAATAGTGCAGAGTGTCACAGAGAGAGAGCTCAGACTGAGAATAGGACAGTGAGTGTAACAGAGAGAGAGCTCACACTGAGAATAGGGCAGAGTGTCACAGAGAGAGAGCTCACACTGAGAATAGGACAGTGAGTGCAACAGAGAGAGAGCTCACACTGAGAACAGGGCAGTGAGTGTAAGAGGGGGAGCTCAAACTGAGAATAGGACAGTGAGTGTAACAGAGAGAGAGCTCACACTGAGAATAGGGCAGTGAGTGTAACAGAGAGAGCTCACACTGAGAATAGGGCAGTGAGTGTAACAGAGAGAGAGCTCAGACTGAGAATAGGACAGTGAGTGAAACAGAGAGAGAGCTCACACTGAGAATAGGACAGTGAGTGAAACAGAGGGGGAGCTCAAACTGAGAATAGGACAGTGAGTGTAACAGAGAGAGAGCTCACACTGAGAATAGGGCAGTGAGTGTAACAGAGGGGGAGCTCAAACTGAGAATAGGACAGTGAGTGTAACAGAGAGAGAGCTCACACTGAGAATAGGGCAGTGAGTGTAACAGAGGGGGAGCTCAAACTGAGAATAGGACAGTGAGTGTAACAGAGAGAGAGAGCTCACACTGAGAATAGGGCAATGAGTGTAAAAGAGAGAGAGCTCACACTGAGAATAGGGCAGTGAGTGTAACAGAGAGAGCTCACACTGAGAATAGGGCAGTGAATGTAACAGAGAGAGAGCTCACACTGAGAATAGGACAGTGAGTGTAACAGAGAGAGAGCTCACACTGAGAACAGGGCAGTGAGTGTAACAGAGAGAGAGCTGACACTGAGAATAGGACAGAGTGTCACAGAGAGAGAGCTCACACTGAGAATAGGACAGTGAGTGTAACAGAGAGAGAGAGCTCACACTGAGAATAGGGCAGAGTGTCACAGAGAGAGAGCTCAGACTGAGAATAGGACAGTGAGTGTAACAGAGAGAGAGAGCTCACACTGAGAATAGGACAGTGAGTGCAACAGAGAGAGAGCTCACACTGAGAATAGGACAGTGAGTGTAACAGAGAGAGAGCTCGCAGTGAGAATAGGACAGTGAGTGCAACAGAGAGAGAGCTCACACTGAGAATAGGACAGTGAGTGTAACAGAGAGAGATCTCACACTGAGAATACGGCAGTGAGTGTAACAGAGAGAGCTCACACTGAGAATAGGACAGTGAGTGTAACAGAGAGAGAGCTCACACTGAGAATAGGGCAGAGTGTCACAGAGAGAGAGCTCACACTGAGAATAGGGCAGTGAGTGTAACAGAGAGAGAGAGCTCACACTGAGAATAGGACAGTGAGTGTAACAGAGAGAGAGCTCACAATGAGAACAGGGCAGTGAGTGTAACCGAGAGAGAGCTCACGCTGAGAATAGGACAGTGAGTGTAACAGAGAGGGAGAGCTCACACTGAGAATAGTGCAGAGTGTCACAGAGAGAGAGCTCAGACTGAGAATAGGACAGTGAGTGTCACAGAGAGAGAGCTCACACTGAGAATAGGGCAGAGTGTCACAGAGAGAGAGCTCACACTGAGAATAGGACAGTGAGTGCAACAGAGAGAGAGCTCACACTGAGAATAGGACAGTGAGTGCAACAGAGAGAGAGCTCACACACTGAGAATAGGACAGTGAGTGTAGCTCAGAGAGAGCTCACACTGAGAATAGGGCAGTGAGTGTAACAGAGAGAGAGCTCACACTGAGAATAGGGCAGAGTGTCACAGAGTGAGAGCTCACAGTGAGAATAGGACAGTGAGTGCAACAGAGAGAGAGCTCAAACTGAGAATAGGGCAGTGAGTGAAACAGAGAGAGAGCTCACACTGAGAATAGGACAGAGTGTCACAGAGAGAGAGCTCACACTGAGAATAGGACAGTGAGTGTAACAGAGAGAGAGAGCTCACACTGAGAATAGTGCAGAGTGTCACAGAGAGAGAGCTCAGACTGAGAATAGGACAGTGAGTGTAACAGAGAGAGAGCTCACACTGAGAATAGGGCAGAGTGTCACAGAGAGAGAGCTCACACTGAGAATAGGACAGTGAGTGCAACAGAGAGAGAGCTCACACACTGAGAATAGGAGAGTGAGTGTAGCTCAGAGAGAGCTCACACTGAGAATAGGGCAGTGAGTGTAACAGAGAGAGAGAACTCACACTGAGAATAGGACAGTGAGTGTAACAGAGAGAGAGCTCAAACTGAGAATAGGGCAGTGAGTGAAACAGAGAGAGAGCTCACACTGAGAATAGGACAGTGAGTGAAACAGAGGGGGAGCTCAAACTGAGAATAGGACAGTGAGTGTAACAGAGAGAGAGCTCACACTGAGAATAGGGCAGTGAGTGTAACAGAGGGGGAGCTCAAACTGAGAATAGGACCGTGAGTGTAACAGAGAGAGAGCTCACACTGAGAATAGGGCAGTGAGTGTAACAGAGGGGGAGCTCAAACTGAGAATAGGACAGTGAGTGTAACAGAGAGAGAGAGCTCACACTGAGAATAGGGCAATGAGTGTAACGGAGAGAGAGCTCACACTGAGAATAGGACAGTGAGTGTAACAGAGAGAGAGCTCACACTGAGAATAGGACAGTGAGTGTAACAGAGAGAGAGCTCACACTGAGAATAGGACAGTGAGTGTAACAGAGAGAGAGCTCACACTGAGAATAGGACAGTGAGTGTAACAGAGAGAGAGCTCACACTGAGAATAGGACAGTGAGTGTAACAGAGAGAGAGCTCACACTGAGAATAGGACAGTGAGTGTAACAGAGAGAGAGAGCTCACACTGAGAATAGGACAGTGAGTGTAACAGAGAGAGAGCTCACACTGAGAATAGGACAGTGAGTGTAACAGAGAGAGAGCTGACACTGAGAACAGGGCAGTGAGTGTAACAGAGAGAGAGCTGACACTGAGAATAGGACAGAGTGTCACAGAGAGAGAGCTCACACTGAGAATAGGACAGTGAGTGTAACAGAGAGAGAGAGCTCACACTGAGAATAGGGCAGAGTGTCAGAGAGAGAGAGCTCAGACTGAGAATAGGACAGTGAGTGTAACAGAGAGAGAGAGCTCACACTGAGAATTGGACAGTGAGTGCAACAGAGAGAGAGCTCACACTGAGAATAGGACAGTGAGTGTAACAGAGAGAGAGCTCACAGTGAGAATAGGACAGTGAGTGCAACAGAGAGAGAGCTCACACTGAGAATAGGACAGTGAGTGTAACAGAGAGAGAGCTCACAGTGAGAATAGGGTCGTGAGTGTAACAGAGAGAGAGCTCACACTGACAATAGGACAGTGAGTGTAACAGAGAGAGAGCTCACACTGAGAATACGGCAGTGAGTGTAACAGAGAGAGAGCTCACACTGAGAATAGGACAGTGAGTGTAACAGAGAGAGAGCTCACAGTGAGAATAGGGTAGTGAGTGTAACAGAGAGAGATCTCACACTGAGAATACGGCAGTGAGTGTAACAGAGAGAGCTCACACTGAGAATAGGACAGTGAGTGTAACAGAGAGAGAGCTCACACTGAGAATAGGGCAGAGTGTCACAGAGAGAGAGCTCACAGTGAGAATAGGACAGTGAGTGTAACAGAGAGAGAGCTCACACTGAGAATAGGGCAGAGTGTCACAGAGAGAGAGCTCACACACTGAGAATAGGACAGTGAGTGTAACAGAGAGAGAGCTCACACTGAGAATAGGGCAGTGAGTGTAACAGAGAGAGAGAGCTCACACTGAGAATAGGACAGTGAGTGTAACAGAGAGAGAGCTCACAATGAGAACAGGGCAGTGAGTGTAACCGAGAGAGAGCTCACGCTGAGAATAGGGCAGTGAGTGCAACAGAGAGAGAGCTCACACTGAGAATAGTGCAGTGAGTGTAACAGAGAGAGAGCTCACACTGAGAATAGGGCAATGAGTGTAACAGAGAGAGAGCTCACACACTGAGAATACGGCAGTGAGTGTAACAGAGAGAGAGCTCACAATGAGAACAGGGCAGTGAGTGTAACCGAGAGAGAGCTCACGCTGAGAATAGGGCAGTGAGTGCAACAGAGAGAAAGCTCACACTGAGAATAGGACAGTGAGTGTAACAGAGAGAGAGCTCACACACTGAGAATACGGCAGTGAGTGTAACAGAGAGAGAGCTCACACTGAGAATCCGGCAGTGAGTGTAACAGAGAGAGAGCTCACACTGAGAATACGGCAGTGAGTGTAACAGAGAGAGAGCTCACACTGAGAATAGGACAGTGAGTGTGACAGAGAGAGAGCTCACACTGAGAATACGGCAATGAGTGTAACAGAGAGAGAGCTCACACACTGAGAATAGGTGAGTGAGTGTAACAGAGAGAGAGCTCACACTGAGAATACGGCAGTGAGTGTAACAGAGAGAGAGCTCACACTGAGAATAGGACAGTGAGTGTAACAGAGAGAGAGCTCACACTGAGAACAGGACAGTGTCTGTAAGAAAGAGAGAGCTCACACTGAGAATATGGCAGAGTGTCACAGAGAGAGAGCTCAGACTGAGAATAGGACAGTGAGTGTTACAGAGAGAGAGCTCACACTGAGAATAGGACAGTGAGTGCAACAGAGACAGAGCTCACACTGAGAATAGGGCAGTGAGTGAAACAGAGAGAGAGAGCTCACACTGAGAATAGGGCAGTGTGTGAAACAGAGAGAGAGCTCACACTGAGAATAGGACAGTGAGTGTAACAGAGAGAGAGCTCACACTGAGAATACGGCAGTAAGTGTAACAGAGAGCTCACACTGAGAATAGGACAGTGAGTGTACCAGAGAGAGAGCTCACACTGAGAATAGGACAGTGAGTGTAACAGAGAGAGCTCACACTGAGAATAGGGCAGTGAGTGTAACAGAGAGAGAGAGCTCACACTGAGAATAGGACAGTGAGTGTAACAGAGAGAGAGCTCACACTGAGAATAGGACAGTGAGTGTAACAGAGAGAGAGCTCACACTGAGAACAGGACAGTGAGTGTAACAGAGAGAGAGCTCACACTGAGAATAGGACAGTGAGTGTAACAGAGAGAGAGCTCACACTGAGAATAGGGCAGTGAGTGTAACAGAGAGAGAGCTCACACTGAGAATAGGGCAATGAGTGTAACAGAGAGAGAGCTCACACACTGAGAATAGGTTAGTGAGTGTAACAGAGAGAGAGCTCACACTGAGAATACGGCAGTGAGTGTAACAGAGAGAGAGCTCACACTGAGAATACGGCAGTGAGTGTAACAGAGATAGCGCTCACACTGAGAATAGGACAGTGAGTGTAACAGAGAGAGAGCTCACACTGAGAATAGGGTAGTGAGTGTAACAGAGAGAGAGCTCACACTGAGAATAGGACAGTGAGTGTAACAGAGAGAGCTCACACTGAGAATAGGACAGTGAGTGTAACAGAGAGAGCTCACACTGAGAATAGGACAGTGAGTGTAACAGAGAGAGAGCTCACACTGAGAATAGGGCAGAGTGTCACAGAGAGAGAGCTCACACTGAGAATAGGACAGTGAGTGTAACAGAGAGAGAGCTCACACTGAGAATAGGACAGTGAGTGTAACAGAGAGCTCACACTGAGAATAGAACAGTGAGTGTAACAGAGAGAGAGCTCACACACTGAGAATAGGACAGTGAGTGTAACAGAGAGAGAGAGCTCACACTGAGAATAGGACAGTGAGTGTAACAGAGAGAGAGCGCACACTGAGAATAGGGCAGTGAGTGTAACAGAGAGAGAGCTCACACTGAGAATAGGGCAATGAGTGTAACAGAGAGAGCGAGCTCACACTGAGAATAGGACAGTGAGTGTAACAGAGAGAGAGCTCACACTGAGAATAGGACAGTGAGTGTAACAGAGAGAGAGCTCACACTGAGAATAGGGCAATGAGTGTCACAGAGAGAGAGCTCACACTGAGAATAGGACAGTGAGTGTAACAGAGAGAGAGCTAACACTGAGAATAGGACAGTGAGTGTAACAGAGAGAGAGCTCACACTGAGAACAGGGCAGTGAGTGTAACAGAGAGAGAGCTCACACTGAGAATAGGACAGTGAGTGTAACAGAGAGAGAGAGCTCACACTGAGAATAGGGCAGTGAGTGTAACAGAGAGAGAGCTCACACTGAGAATAGGGCAGTGAGTGTAACAGAGAGAGAGCTCACACTGACAATACAGCAGTGAGTGTAACAGAGAGAGAGCTCACACTGAGAATAGGGCAATGAGTGTAACAGAGAAAGAGCTCACACACTGAGAATAGGTTAGTGAGTGTAACAGAGAGAGAGCTCACACTGAGAATACGGCAGTGAGTGTAACAGAGAGAGAGCTCACACTGAGAATACGGCAGTGAGTGTACCAGAGAGAGAGCTCACACTGAGAATACGGCAGTGAGTGTAACAGAGAGAGAGCTCACACTGAGAATACGGCAGTGAGTGTAACAGAGAGAGCTCACACTGAGAATAGGGCAATGAGTGTTACAGAGAGAGAGCTCAGACTGAGAATGGGGCAGTGAGTGAAACAGAGAGAGAGCTCACACTGAGAATAGGACAGTGAGTGTAACAGAGAGAGAGCTCACACTGAGAATAGGGTAGTGAGTGTAACAGAGAGAGAGCTCACACTGAGAATAGGACAGTGAGTGTAACAGAGATCACACTGAGAATAGGACAGTGAGTGTAACAGAGAGAGCTCACACTGAGAATAGGACAGTGAGTGTAACAGAGAGAGAGCTCATACTGAGAATAGGGCAGAGTGTCACAGAGAGAGAGCTCACACTGAGAATAGGACAGTGAGTGTAACAGAGAGCTCACACTGAGAATAGGACAGTGAGTGTAACAGAGAGAGAGCTCACACACTGAGAATAGGACAGTGAGTGTAACAGAGAGAGAGAGCTCACACTGAGAATAGGACAGTGAGTGTAACAGAGAGAGAGCTCACACACTGAGAATAGGGCAGTGAGTGTAACAGAGAGAGAGCTCACACTGAGAACAGGGCAGTGAGTGTAACAGAGAGAGAGCTCACACTGAGAATAGGACAGTGAGTGTCACAGAGAGAGAGCTCACACTGAAAATAGGGCAGTGAGTGTAACAGAGAGAGAGCTCACACTGAGAATAGGACAGTGAGTGTAACAGAGAGAGAGCTCACACTGAGAACAGGACAGTGAGTGTAACAGAGAGAGAGCTAACACTGAGAATAGGACAGTGAGTGTAACAGAGAGAGAGCTCACACTGAGAACAGGGCAGTGAGTGTAACAGAGAGAGAGCTCACACTGAGAATAGGACAGTGAGTGTAACAGAGAGAGAGAGCTCACACTGAGAATAGGGCAGTGAGTGTAACAGAGAGAGAGCTCACACTGAGAATAGGGCAGTGAGTGTCACAGAGAGAGAGCTCACACTGAGAATAGGACAGTGAGTGTAACAGAGAAAGAGCTCACACTGAGAATAGGGCAGTGAGTGTAACAGAGAGAGAGCTCACACTGAGAATAGGGCAGTGAGTGTAACAGAGAGAGAGCTCACACTGAGAATAGGGCATTGACTGTAACAGAGAGAGAGCTCACACTGAGAATAGGGCAGTGAGTGTAACAGAGAGAGAGCTCACACTGAGAATAGGACAGTGAGTGTAACAGAGGGAGCTCACAGTGAGAATAGGACAGTGAGTGCAACAGAGACAGAGCTCACACTGCGAATAGGACAGTGACTGTAACAGAGAGAGAGCTCACACTGAGAATAGGACAGTGAGTGTAACAGAGAGAGAGCTCACACTGAGAACAGGACAGTGAGTGTAACAGAGAGAGAGAGCTCACACTGAGAATAGGACAGTGAGTGTAACAGAGAGAGAGCTCACACTGAGAATAGGGCAGTGAGTGTAACAGAGAGAGAGCTCACACTGAGAATAGGACAGTGAGTGTAACAGAGAGAGAGCTCACACTGAGAATAGGACAGTGAGTGTAACAGAGAGAGAGCTCACACTGAGCCCTCCGGCGTCCAGCTGGGTGGGAGTGCGCCCACCTGATTCCATTCTTATATATCCAGTCATTGCTGGGGAATCTCCTCCAATGGCTTCTCTTCCCGCTCCCGCACCATTACCTCTGGAGTCCCCCAAGGATCTATCCTTGGCCCCCTCCTATTCCTCAGGCCCAACCATCTTCAGCTGCTTCATCAATGACGTTCCCTCCATCATAAGGTCAGAAATGGGGATGTTCGCTGATGATTGCACAGTGTTCAGTTCCATTCGCAACCCCTCAGATAATGAAGCAGTCCGTGCCCGCATGCAGCAAGACCTGGACAACATCCAGGCTTGGGCTCATAAGTGGCAAGTAACATTTGCGCCAGACAAGTGCCAGGCAATGACCATCTCCAACAAGAGAGAGTCTAACCACCTCCCCTTGAGATTCAACGGCATTACCATCGCCGAATCCCCCACCATCAACATCCTGGGGGTCACCATTGACCAGAAACTTAACTGGACCAGCCATATAAATACTGTGGCTATGAGAGCAGGTCAGAGGCTGGGTATTCTGCGGCGAGTGACTCACCTCCTGACTCCCCAAAGCCTTTCCACCATCTACAAGGCACAAGTCAGGAGTGTGATGGAATACTCTCCACTTGCCTGGATGAGTGCAGCTCCAACAACACTCAAGAAGCTTGACACCATCCAGGACAAAGCAGCCCGCTTGATTGGCACCCCATTCACCACCCTAAACATTCACTCCCTTCACCACCGGCGCACTGTGGCTGCAGTGTGTACCATCCACAGGATGCACTGCAGCAACTCGCCAAGGCTTCTTCGACAGCACCTCCCAAACCCGCGACCTCTACCACCTAGAAGGACAAGGGCAGCAGGAACATGGGAACAACACCACCTGCACGTTCCCCTCCAAGTCACACACCATCCCGACTTGGAAATATATCGCCGTTCCTTCATTGTCGCTGGGTCAAAATCCTGGAACTCCCTCCTAACAGCACTGTGGGAGAACAGTCACCACACGGACTGCAGCGGTTCAAGAAGGCGGCTCACCACCACCTTCTCAAGGGGCAATTAGGGATGGGCAATAAATGCCGGCCTCGCCAGCGATGCCCACATCCGTGAACACAAAAAATGACTCCCCCTCCCCTCCTCTCCCCTCCCCCTCCCTCTCTGATTGAGGCGGGATCTCTCGGTGCCCCGGAAGTCTGTGTGAGGTGGGGGCGGGACTGACCCCGAGTGTCCGCGATTCCAGTTGGAGTCGAGACCGAGGATCCGAGAGGTGAGAGAGAGAGAGAGGCCGGGGGGAGAGAGAGAGAGAGGGGGGCCGGGGAACGGGAGGGGGGCCGGGGAGCGGGAGAGAGAGGGGGGCCGGGAGAGAGAGGGGGGCCGGGGAGAGAGAGGGGGGCCGGGGAGAGAGAGGGGGGCCGGGGAGAGAGAGGGGGGCCGGGGAGCGGGAGAGAGAGGGGGGCCGGGGAGCGGGAGAGAGAGGGGGGCCGGGGAGAGAGAGGGGGGCCGGGGAGAGAGAGGGGGGCCGGGGAGCGGGAGAGAGAGGGGGGGCCGGGGAGAGAGAGGGGGCCGGGGAGAGAGAGGGGGGCCGGGGAGCGGGAGAGAGAGGGGGGCCGGGGAGAGAGAGGGGGGCCGGGGAGAGAGAGGGGGGCCGGGGAGAGAGAGGGGGGCCGGGGAGAGAGAGGGGGGCCGGGGAGCGGGAGAGAGAGGGGGGCCGGGGAGAGAGAGGGGGGCCGGGAGAGAGAGGA
>NW_027139763.1:63420-97912 GCF_035084215.1 Heptranchias perlo | reverse complement strand
TCCCAGAATGGGCCCTTTTGAAGATGGAAGTGGAAATGGGCTCAGGAGACAATTGGATGGGCCTGTGGAGAGAGAGAGAGAGAGAGGGGATAAAGGGAGAAGGTGGGGAGGTGGGGTTGAGGGATGGGGGGAGGTGGTGGGGAGGTGGAGTTGAGGGATACGTGGGGAGGTGGGGTTGAGGGATGGGGGAGAAGGTGGGGAGGTGGGGTTGAGGGATGGGGGGAGGTGGTGGGGAGGTGGAGTTGAGGGATATGTGGGGAGGTGGGGTTGAGGGATGGGGGAGAAGGTGGGGAGGTGGGGTTGAGGGATGGGGGGAGGTGGGTGGGGAGGTGGAGTTGAGGGATACGTGGGGCGGTGGGGTTGAGGGATGGGGGAGAAGGTGGGGAGGTGGAGTTGAGGGATACGTGTGGCGGTGGGGTTGAGGGATGGGGGGAGGTGGTGGGGAGGTGGAGTTGAGACTCCTCAGGCTGCCGCACTGCCAATCCTGGTTGAGCGCCCGGAGACACTCGATGACCTGCTTGTGAGAGTCATTCCCCCCTTCCATCCACATTTCCTCCCTCCACCCTCCATATATTTTCCTACTGATTGTCAACACCCCTGAGGCAGCAAGGCTGAGATAGGGAACTCGGTGGGGTTGGAGTGAGGGGAGGGGGAACGGGGATCGCCCCAACCTGTGCCCCACCCCCCTGTGGTGAGAACACCTTGGTATCGCTCCTCACAACAACAACAACAGAGAGAAATAAATAAATGAGATCCCGTCAATCCAACCAGGGAGAGGAGAGAGCCTCGGCCTAATTCCCGAGGTGGGGTCAGCTCGCTCGACTCAGGCCGTGGTCCAAACTCAGGCCCTTTCTGCCCCCCCCACCACCAGGCAGCCTCAGTCCTTCTTTCTAGCCTGAGATGGCACATTCACGTTGGATTAGAAAGTAGTGCAAAAACTTAAGAGTAGCTCCAGGCTTCACGGGGCCTCTGTGGGCCGGGAGTTCCCGTTGCCAATGGCGATCAGAAGCCATTGTTGTCCTTGGAGGACCCGTCCCCTAGGATATTGGGCCCTGAGCTTCCCCATGGTCCACAGCATCGTCCCGAAGGAGCCTGCGGTTGCCCCTGGCCGGTATCTCCTGCTCGATGGGCTTGTAGATGAAGTGGTAATAGCCAGAACCGTCCTGGCCCTTGAGTTCGGCCTTGATCCGCTGGGGGTGGGAGTCCCCGGGCAGCTGACGGCAGCTGTCGTCCACCACCAGGAACAGGCCGTGCCCCTCGGGCTCCTGGACCTTGAACTTCTGGGCACAGAGCCGGCACAGCTCCTCGGCCGTCTCGGCCGGTTTCACCACCAGGGTCTTGGCCGTGCAGCCGTTGCTGGCGTCTTCGTAGGCAACGCGGAGAAAGTTCTAATGAAACAGCGGGGAGGGAAAGAAAGAAAGACAGAATTCCCATTTATACATCGCATTACACCTCCGACAGTGCGGCGCTCCCTCAGTACCGACCCTCCGACAGTGCAGCACTCCCTCAGTACTGACCCTCCGGACAGTGCAGCGCTCCCTCAGTACCGACCCTCCGACAGTGCGGCGCTCCCTCAGTACCGACCCTCCGACAGTGCAGCGCTCCCTCAGTACCGACCCTCCGACAGTGCGGCGCTCCCTCAGTACCGACCCTCCGACAGTGCAGCACTCCCTCAGTACTGACCCTCCGACAGTGCGGCGCTCCCTCAGTACCGACCCTCGACAGTGCAGCACTCCCTCAGTACTGACCCTCCGACAGTGCGGCGCTCCTCAGTACTGACCCTCCGACAGTGCGGCAGTCCCTCAGTACTGACCCTCCGACAGTGCGGCGCTCCCTCAGTACTGACCCTCCGACAGTGCGGCAGTCCCTCAGTACTGACCCTCCGACAGGTGCGGCGCTCCCTCAGTACTGACCCTCCGACAGTGCGGCGCTCCCTCAGTACTGACCCTCCGACAGTGCGGCGCTCCCTCAGTACTGACCCTCCGACAGTGCGGCGCTCCCTCAGTACTGACCCTCCGACAGTGCGGCGCTCCCTCAGTACTGACCCTCCGACAGTGCAGCACTCCCTCAGTATTGACCCTCCGACAGTGCAGCACTCCCTCAGTACTGACCCTCCGACAGTGCAGCACTCCCTCAGTACTGACCCTCCGACAGTGCGGCACTCCCTCAGTACCGACCCTCCGACAGTGCAGCGCTCCCTCAGTACCGACCCTCCGACAGTGCAGCTCTCCCTCAGTACTGACCCTCCGACAGTGCGGCGCTCCCTCAGTACCGACCCTCCGACAGTGCGGCGCTCCCTCAGTACCGACCCTCCGACAGTGCGGCGCCCCCTCAATACCGACCCTCCGACAGTGCGGCGCTCCCTCAGTACTGACCCTCCGACAGTGCAGCGCTCCCTCAGTACCGACCCTCGACAGTGCAGCACTCCCTCAGTACTGACCCTCCAACAGTGCAGCACTCCCTCAGTACTGACCCTCCGACAGTGCGGCGCTCCCTCAGTACCGACCCTCCGACAGTGCAGCACTCCCTCAGTACTGACCCTCCGACAGTGCGGCGCTCCCTCAGTACTGACCCTCCGACAGTGCGGCAGTCCCTCAGTACTGACCCTCCGACAGTGCGGCGCTCCCTCAGTACTGACCCTCCGACAGTGCAGCGCTCCCTCAGTACTGACCCTCCGACAGTGCGGCGCTCCCTCAGTACTGACCCTCCGACAGTGCAGCACTCCCTCAGTACTGACCCTCCGACAGTGCAGCACTCCCTCAGTACTGACCCTCCGACAGTGCAGCACTCCCTCAGTATTGACCCTCCGACAGTGCAGCACTCCCTCAGTACTGACCCTCCGACAGTGCGGCACTCCCTCAGTACCGACCCTCCGACAGTGCAGCGCTCCCTCAGTACCGACCCTCCGACAGTGCAGCTCTCCCTCAGTACTGACCCTCCGACAGTGCGGCGCTCCCTCAGTACTGACCCTCCGACAGTGCAGCGCTCCCTCAGTACCGACCCTCCGACAGTGCAGCTCTCCCTCAGTACTGACCCTCCGACAGCGCGGCGCTCCCTCAGTACTGACCCTCCGACAGTGCGGCGCCCCCTCAGTACCGACCCTCCGACAGTGCGGCGCTCCCTCAGTACTGACCCTCCGACAGTGCGGCGCTCCCTCAGTACCGACCCTCCGACAGTGCAGCACTCCCTCAGTACTGACCCTCCGACAGTGCGGCGCTCCCTCAGTACTGACCCTCCGACAGTGCGGCGCTCCCTCAGTACTGACCCTCCGACAGTGCAGCGCTCCCTCAGTACCGACCCTCCGACAGTGCAGCACTCCCTCAGTACTGACCCTCCGACAGTGCGGCGCTCCCTCAGTACCGACCCTCCGACAGTGCGGCGCTCCCTCAGTACCGACCCTCCGACAGTGCGGCGCTCCCTCAGTACCGACCCTCCGACAGTGCAGCACTCCCTCAGTACTGGCACTGGGAGTGTCGGCCTGGATTATGGGGCTCGAGTCTCTGGAGTGGGGGCTCGAACCCACGACCTTCTGACTCGGAGGCGAGAGAGAGAGAGACTGAGCCACAGATTGGTTCGTGGCCCTCATTTCTTCTTTAGAAGATAAATTTCACATTAATCTCTTAACTCCCCACCTTCCTGCACAGCGGGAAAAATTCCACCCAACCGATCTGATTCACCCGTCAGCTCTTTGCCCCTCCCTCGCTGGAGCGCGGGTCCCTCGGCCCTGACCGGCCTCTGATACCTCACTGGAGTGGCCTGTTCATCACGTGCGCCGGCAGGGCATTCAACTGCGGAAGCATCGCAACCGATCCCCGACCCCGTCCACATGCACCCGCGACGGGTTGGGATCGGGAGCTGGAACCCTGGCCGTTTTCCCCCTCCCTAACCCACTGAGGTCGGTCAATTGTAGCCCCTACTGTTCCCCACCCCCCCCCCCCCCCGGCTGAGAGATGCCAACTCGGCACAGGCCGGGGATGGAGCCTGGGCCTTTCCTGCTCGGTACCCCCGTCGAGGGGGGAGGGATTTGATGGGGCGGCTCTCTCCCCCACTGACCTGGAAGTCGTTGACCGAAGGCAGAGGCCCGTATGTCCGCCTCCTCTTGTGCCACTGCTTCAGAGAGCTTTGGACCTCTTTGCTGATCCCCGTTGCAGGCTGGTCGACATGGTAGTTCTGGAGCTCGTACATGCTGGCGTACAAACTGGTGAGATAATAACCACCTGTGGGGGTTTTGAGAGAGTGAATAAGCTTTATAAATAGAGGCATGGAGTACAGAAGGAAGGACGTTATGCTAAACTTTTATAAATCACTGGTTAGACCTCAGCTGGAATATTGTGTCCAATTCTGGGCACCGCACTTTAGGAAGGATGTCGGGGCCTTGGAGAGGGTGCGGAGGAGATTTACCAGAACGGTCCCAGGGATGAGGGACTTCAGTTATGTGGAGGGACTGGAGAAGCTGGGATTGTTCTCCTTAGAGCAGAGAAGGTTAAGGGGAGATTTAATCGAGGGGTTCAAAATCATGAGGGGTTTTGATGGAGTAAATAAGGAGAAACTGTTTCCAGTGGCAGGAGGGTCGGTAACCAGAGGACACAGATTGAAGATAATTGGTGAAAGAACCAGAGGGGGAGATGGGGAGAATGTTTTTTTACGCAGTGAGTTGTTCTGATCTGGAATTCACTGCCTGAAAGGGCGGTGGAAGCAGATTCAATAATAACTTTCAAAAGGGAATTGGAGAAATACTTGAAGGGGAAAAATTTACAGGGGCTCTGGGGAAAGATCAGGGGGGAGTGGGACTAACGGGATAGATCTTTCAAAGAGCCAACACAGGCACGATGGGCTGAATGGCCTCCTTGGCTGTAAGATTCTATGTTTCAAGGTTGCAGAGACTGGGCTTGTATTCCCTCGAGATTAAGGGGTGATCTAATCGAGGGGTTTAAGATGATTAAAGGATTCGATCGGGTCGATAGAGAGAAACTATTTCCTCTGGTGGGGGGAGTCCAGAACAAGGGGGCAGAACCTTAAAATTAGAGCCAGGCCGTTCAGGGGTGATGTCAGGAAGCATTTCATCACACGCGCCAGACAAGTGCCAGGCAATGACCATCTCCAACAAGAGAGAGTCTAACCACCTCCCCTTGACATTCAACGGCATTACCATCGCCGAATCCCCCACCATCAACATCCTGGGGGTCACCATTGACCAGAAACTTAACTGGACCAGCCATATAAATACTGTGGCTACAAGAGCAGGTCAGAGGCTGGGTATCCTGTGGCGAGTGACTCACCTCCTGACTCCCCAAAGCCTTTCCACCATCGACAAGGCACAAGTCAGGAGTGTGATGGAATACTCTCCACTTGCCTGGATGAGTGCAGCTCCAACAACACTCAAGAAGCTCGACACCATCCAAGATAAAGCAGCCCGCTTGATTGGCACCCCATCCACCACCCTAAACATTCACTCCCTTCACCACCGGCGCACTGTGGCTGCAGTGTGTACCATCCACAGGATGCACTGCAGCAACTCGCCAAGGCTTCTTCGACAGCACCTCCCAAACCCGCGACCTCTACCACCTAGAAGGACAAGAGCAGCAGGCACATGGGAACAACACCACCTGCACGTTCCCCTCCAAGTCACACACCATCCCGACTTGGAAATATATCGGCCGTTCCTTCATCGTCGCTGGGTCAAAATCCTGGAACTCCCTTCCTAACAGCACTGTGGGAGAACCTTCACCACACGGACTGCAGCGGTTCAAGAAGGCGGCTCACCACCACCTTCTCAAGGGGCAACCAGGGACGGGCAATAAATGCCGGCCTCACCAGTGACGCCCACATCCCATGAACGAATAAAAACAAACAAAGGGGAGTGGGAATCTGGAACTCTCTCCCCCAAAAAGCTGTTGAGGCTGGGGGTCAATTGGAAATTTCAAAACTGAGATGGATGGATTTTTGTTGGGTGGGGGGGGTTAAGGGTTAGGGAACCAAGGCGGGTAAATGGAGTTAAGATACAGATCAGCCATGATCTGGTTGAATGGCCTCAAAGTTTACAGCACAGAAACAGGCCATTCGGCCCCACTAGTCTATCCCGGTGTTTATGCTCCACACGAGCCCCCTCCCTCCCTACTCCATCTCACCCTATCAGCATATCCTTCTATTCCTTTCTCCCTCATGTGTTTATCCAGCTTCCCCTTAAATCCATCTACACTATTCACCTCAACTACTCCATGTGGGAGTGAGTTCCACATTCTCACCACTCTCTGGGTGAAGAAGTTTCTCCTGAATTCCCGATTGGATTTATTAGTGACTATCTTATATTTTAAAAAGGACTCCCTTTTCTACCGGGCCTTTCACAACCTCAGGACGTCCCAAAGCGATTTACAGCCAACGAAGTACTTTTGAAGCGACCGAGTTTAATTACTGGACAGAGAACTTGGGGGGATAGGGGGAGGGGTGAGGGGCGAGGAAGGGGAGGGGGACGGGGTAGGGGGAGGGGGGAAGGGGTAGGAAGGGTGAGGGCCGAGGGGGGGAGGATTCTGTCTCTGGTCCCACCCTCCAAGATCCAGTGGAGAGGGTTGAAATCCCAGGCTGTCCTCCCTACCTTCACCCATCAGCTCAGACTGGCCCAGTAACTCCATCATGTATTCCACCTCCATGCTCAGCTCCGGCAGGTCGCACTGAGCGATGATGTACGACATCGTAGGCAGGAAGTCATCAGCGCCGAAGGGTTCCCCTGTAAGCGGCAAGGCAAAGGAATACGGCACTCTTACCCATGACGTAACACGCCAGCAGCGTTATTCAACCAGCGAGACGCACAAAATAGGCTTCCCTCCTCAGTCACTGTACGGCTCAGAGGGTAACCGAGTGAGCAGGTACGAGCAACGTAATGAGCGGCCGAGCACCAGCGGGTTGGTCGCAGCAATTCTCTAACTCCTGCCCCGAAAGCCCCGACCCTTCTCTGGGGGCAGGTGGTGGGATTCATGCAATTCCATCGAGTCCACAGCACAGAAACAGGCCATTCGGCCCCACTGGTCCATGCCGGTGTTTGTGCTCCACACGAGCCGAGTCCCACCCCTCTTCATCTCACCCTATCACAGGCAGTGCCCGCCCGCCGGCAGGATTAACCGGATGGTGGGCAGGATGATCACCGGGCCTGACACCAGGACCATGGTGTGTCACTACTGACTGAATGCTCAGAAGGAAGAGTCCTGACTGAACCAGGGACATCACCAAACACAGCACTCCCTCCCTTAACCCAAAGTTGGACAGCATGTGTCTGACTGAAACACCCGCTGCGTTAAACTGAGGGATATAACTGGGGGTGTAGAGGGAGCTTTACTCTGTATCTAACCCTGTACCTGCCCCGGGAGTGATTGATGGGACAGTGTAGAGGGAGCTTTACTCTGTATCTAACCCTGTACCTGCCCCGGGAGTGATTGATGGGACAGTGTAGAGGGAACTTTACTCTGTATCTAACCCTGTACCTGCCCTGGGAGTGTTTGATGGGACAGTGTAGAGGGAGCTTTACTCTGTATCTAACCCTGTACCTGCCCTGGGAGTGTTTGATGGGACAGTGTAGAGGGAGCTTTACTCTGTATCTATCCCTGTACCTGCCCTGGGAGTGTTTGATGGGACAGTGTAGAGGGAGCTTTACTCTGTATCTAACCCTGTACCTGCCCTGGGAGTGTTTGATGGGACAGTGTAGAGGGAGCTTTACTCTGTATCTAACCCTGTACCTGCCCTGGGAGTGTTTGATGGGACAGTGTAGAGGGAGCTTTACTCTGTATCTAACCCTGTACCTGCCCTGGGAGTGTTTGATGGGACAGTGTAGAGGGAGCTTTACTCTGTATCTAACCCGTGCTGTACCTTCTCGGCCGTTCACCCTCTCGTAGATCAGTTTACAGGCTTGCAGGAGGAAGTTCACCTTCTTGATTGGGGAGTAGGTTTTCTGCATTATTATGAACCTCTGTTTGATCTTCTCCACTGTGCCGATCTCGGGAGCACTGACCCGCACTCCCAGGCTCTGAGGCCCAGCCTGCCTCACTAGCAGCAGGTTCTCCCTCACCTGCTGGAGGGAGCCATCGGCCGTGTGGAAGTCCCGCAGGCAGGTGTTGAGGTATCGTTTCAGGGGTTTCAGCACACACTTGTGCATGGCCACCTCCAGCCAGTGATCTGCGGGAGGCAAGGAGCCAATATCAGCCATTGTCTTCGGTCCCCGCACTGCACAGGACCGAAGAACGCAGGGTGCAGGACACAAGGGAGGGTGGGAAAGAGTAGATGAGGAGAGGGAAAGAAAGAGAGAGAGAGGGAAAGAAAGAAAGAGAGGGAAAGAGCGAGAGAGACAGAGAGGGAGAGAGAGAAAGGAAAGAGAGAGAGAGAAAGAAAGAAAGAGAGGGAAAGAGACAGAGAGAGAAAGGAAAGAGAGAGAGAGAGAGAAAGGAAAGAGAGAGAGAGAAGCGAGAGAGGGAGAAAGAGAGAGAGAAAGAGAGAGAGAAAGGAAAGAGAGATAGAGAGAAAGAGAGAGAGAGAGAGAAAGAAAGAGAGGGAAAGAGAGACAGAGAGAGAGAGACAGAGAGAGAGAGAAAGGAAAGAGAGAGAGAGGGAAGAGAGAGAGGGAGAAAGAGAGAGAAAGGAAAGAGAGACAGAGAGAAAGAAACAGAGAAACAGAGACAGACGGAAAGAGAGAAAGAGAAATAGAGAAAGAAAGAAAATGGAAGAGTGAAAGGGAGAGAGAAGAGAGATAGAAAAGAGAGAAAGAAAGGGAGAAACAGAAAAACAAAGAGACAAAGAGAAAGAAAGAAGAGGGAAAGTGAGAGATGGTTAAGAAAGAAAAACTCCCATTTCTACCGGGCCTTTCACAACCTCAGGACGGCCCAAAGCGTTTTACAGACAATGAAGTACTTTTTGAAGTGTAGTCACTGTTGTAATGTGGGAAACGCAGCAGCCAATTTGTGCACAGCAAGATCCCACAAACAGCAACGTGATAATGACCCAGATCATCTGTTTTTTAGTGATGTTGGTTGAGGGATAAATATTGGCCCCAGGACACCGGGGAGAACTCCCCCTGCTCTTCTTCCAATAGTGGCCGTGGGATCTTTTACATCCACCTGAGAGGGGCAGACACGGCCTCGGTTTAACGTCTCATCCCGAAAGACGGCACCTCCGACAAGTCTCAGGGGTGGGGCTTCGTTGGAAGTGGTGGTTAGTCGATGCCACGCTGCAGATTGTGGGAGGAAGGGAAGGCTGAGGGAGGGGAGGGGTCCCTCAAGGTTCAGATGCAGGGAGGAGGAGGAGGAGTTAGTGTCGGGGATGGGGTGAGGAGCCTCGCAGTGAGGAGGAAGAGTGTGTAGGAGGAGGGAACTGGAGCTTAAGAGGAACAAGAGAGAAGAGGAGGGCTGACCAGAGCGGGGGCTGCTAAAATGTAGAATGAGAGGAGGTCTTTATATGAGAGGTTATAAAGATCAGGAAAGGCTGAACACGCTGGGGCTCTTTTCTCTAGAATAGAGAAGACCGAGGGGCGACCTGACAGAGGCCTTTAAGATTATGAAGGGGGTCGATAGGGTAAACGTAGAGAAGATATTTCCACTTGTGGGGGAGACCAGGGGCCATAAATATAAGATAGTCACTAATAAATCCAATCGGGAATTCAGGAGAAACTTCTTTACCCAGAGAGTGGTGAGAATGTGGAACTCACTCCCACATGGAGTGGTTGAGGTGAATAGTGTGGATGGATTTAAGGGGAAGCTGGATAAACACATGAGGGAGAAAGGAATAGAAGGATATGGGGATAGGGTGAGATGGAGTAGGGAGGGTGGGAGCTCGTGTGGAGCATAGACCAGTGGGGCCGAATGGCCTGTTTCTGTGCTCTAGACTCTAGATTATGCAAGGTTACACTTCAAAAAGGAATTAATTGGCTTGACGGGAGGACATGACCAGGGCTCTGGGCCTCCGTTTCCCTGCTCACCTTTCTCCTCTTCCTCGATGAAAATGTCAAAGGTAGGATCCAGCTCGGAGCTGTGGAGCAGGAGGAGCTTCGTGTGGGTCATGAACTGCCGGAGGGACTGCAGCAGCTCCCCGCTGGAGGTGTAGGGTCCTCTGCCCTCCTGCAGGGCGCCCAGGAAGTCCTGCACCAGGCCACCCAGGTAGGTGCGCTGGTCTCGCGAGCGGGCCTCGATGCTCTGCACCATCTTCTTCCCGGGGCTGCCGAACGAGCTGAAGACTCGGCTCACTTTCTGGAATCGGGCGCGGACCATCCAGCCCACGCTGTGACTCCTCCGGGTCTTGGGGGTCGGGGGTCGGGGGTCGTCTGTCGCCTGGCCCACCTCCTCCTCCTCCTCCTCCTCCTCCTCGCTGCTGAGGGATTGGGCATCCAGCTCGCTGATGGGAGGCAGGGGGCCGCCGTAGATGAGGCCCAGACCTTCAACCTCCGACTCGCTGGACGAACTGGCGTTGCTCAGCCTCCGGTCGGCCTCCGCCTCCCCCAGCGAGGCCAACGGTGACTCCGGCGGGTCCCCGCGGCCCGGTGAGTGGAGGGTCACGGGGGTGGGCACCCGATATTCTTCCTCGGCGGTGGGCGAGAGGGCAGGGCCCGCTCCCTTGGCCTGTGACCTCTGCTTCTTCTTCAGGCGAGGCGGGGGGATCGGAGGCCTGGGCTGCTGGTAGGACGTGTCGTCGTCCGAGGACGAAGAGGCCATTGGCGTCCCGGGCTGGGGGGCGCTCTCCGGGGGGCCCCCGAAGGGCACGGGAGGAGGGGGCTCGGTGGGCGGGGAGAGGGGGCTGGAGGTCTCGGTCGAGACCCTGACCTTGAAGCTACGCTTGAACTGCGACCTCTTGACCTTGCAGTGCTCCTCCAGGAAGAGGGGGTTCACGAAGCAGAGCGCCCCGTTCTGACTGTGGCGACAGAGCTCCCTGGGGGGACGGGTCTTCAGGGGCCACGGCCGATTAAGGGGCGACTCCTCCGCCTCCCCTCTCCCCGGGCTGTTGGTTTCCTGAGGCGACTCGCTTCCTCCCTCCTCCAGCTGCTCCCGGACGTTCAGCGCCGAGTTCCAGAATTCTACGGAGGACGCCAAGTGAGTGAGTTAGTCAGGCCCACACCCACCGCCTCGCGAGGAGACAGACCCGCGGAGGCCGCACAGTCAGTCAACGTCCAGCCCCGGCGTCACTCTCACGCACGCGCACACACGCACGCAGAGCAGGAAAGGCCCAGGCTCCATTCCGGGCCTAGTGCTGAGCCCCCACGCACGGAGCGGGAATATCGGAACAGGAGGAGGCCATTCAGCCCCTCGAGCCTGTTCCGCCGTTCAACGAGATCACGGCTGATCTGTGAGCTAACTCCATCCACTCGCCTCAGCCCCATATCCCTTAATCCCTCTGGTCAACGCTCAATCCCAGACCTAAAATTAACAATTGAGCGAGCATCAATCGCCGTTTGCGGAAGAGAATTCCAAACTTCTCCCACCCTTTGTGTGTAGACTTGGGGCTCCTGCGCCCACCCACCCCACCCCCCCCCCGCAACCCCCCTCCCTCCCCGATTACTGTCCAGGGACCCCCTCCTGGAAGGCTAGGCTGTGGGCTGTCGGGCGAGGGGAGGTTTTTGGGGGGGACCCCTCGCTCGGGAGGTAGATGAAGATGGAGGAGAATGTTGGGGTTACTCACCGATCCCCAAGTGTGAGATTGTTTTCAGACGTTTGTGAGATCGGGCTGTCGCGATCGCTTGTGGGAGCTTCAGAGTGAACGGTAACACATCCCTTCAATAAATCAAAGATCGACAAGGCTGGTCAGTGTCACAGAGTGAGAGGCACCAATAACAGAATACAACTCCCATTTCTCCCGGGCCTTTCACCACCTCAGGACGTCCCAAAGCGATTTACACCCAATGAAGTACTTTTTTTTTGAAGTGTAGTCACTGTTGTAATGTAGGAAACGCAGCAGCCAATTTGCGCACAGCAAGATCCCACAAACAGCAATGTGATAATGATCAGATCATCTGTTTTTTTTAGTGATGTTGGTTGAGGGATAAATATTGGCCCCAGGACACCGGGGAGAACTCCCCCTGCTCTTCTTCCAATAGTGGCCGTGGGATCTTTTACATCCACCTGAGAGGGGCAGACGGGGCCTCGGTTTAACGTCTCATCCGAAAGACGGCACCTCCGACAGTGCGGCGCTCCCTCAGTACTGACCCTCCGACAGTGCGGCGCTCCCTCAGTACTGACCCTCCGACAGTGCGGCGCTCCCTCAGTACTGACCCTCCGACAGCGCGGCGCTCCCTCAGTACTGACCCTCCGACAGCGCGGCGCTCCCTCAGTACTGACCCTCCGACAGTGCGGCGCTCCCTCAGTACTGACCCTCCGACAGTGCGGCGCTCCCTCAGTACTGACCCTCCGACAGCGCGGCGCTCCCTCAGTACTGACCCTCCGACAGTGCAGCGCTCCCTCAGTACCGACCCTCCGACAGTGCAGTGCTCCCTCAGTACTGACCCTCCGACAGTGCGGCGCTCCCTCAGTACTGATCCTCCGACAGTGCAGCGCTCCCTCAGTACTGACCCTCCGACAGTGCGGCGCTCCCTCAGTACTGACCCTCCGACAGCGCGGCGCTCCCTCAGTACTGACCCTCCGACAGTGCAGCGCTCCCTCAGTACTGACCCTCCGACAGTGCGGCGCTCCCTCAGTACTGACCCTCCGACAGTGCGGCGCTCCCTCAGTACTGATCCTCCGACAGTGCAGCGCTCCCTCAGTACTGACCCTCCGACAGTGCGGCGCTCCCTCAGTACTGACCCTCCGACAGTGCGGCGCTCCCTCAGTACTGATCCTCCGACAGTGCAGCGCTCCCTCAGTACTGACCCTCCGACAGTGCAGCGCTCCCTCAGTACTGGCACTGGGAGTGTCGGCCTTGGAGGGGGGCAGCTCAGATTCACCAGAATGATGCCGGGGCTAAAAAGGTTAAATTACGAGGACAGGTTGCAGAGACTGGGCTTGTATTCCCTCGAGTGTAGAAGATTAAGGGGTGATCTGCTCTGAACCCTCCCCCCACCTCCTGAGACACTCCCCCAAATTGCTGGGAGGGAGTGGCGGGGGGATCACAAGTTACTGCAGGGAGTTTAGCCTGAACATCCCGGGCCCACACGCACGCCCCCGCCCCGGTCCCACGCCCCCCCCCACCGGGCCCACGCCCCCGCCCCCGCCCCGGGCCCACACGCACGCCCCCGCCCCGGGCCCACGCCCACGCCCACCGGGCCCACGCCCGCGCCCCCGCCCCGGGCCCACGCCCCCCCCCACCGGGCCCACACGCACGCCCCTGGCCCAGGCCCACGCCCGCGCCCCCGCCCCAGGCCCATGCCCACGCCCCCGGCCCACATGCACGCACCTGCCCCAGGCCCACGCCCCCGGCCCGGGCCCACGCCCACGCCCACGCCCCCGGCCCGGGCCCACGCCCACGCCCCCGGCCCGGGCCCACACGCACGCACCTGCCTCGGGCCCACGCCCGCGCCCCCGCCCCGGGCCCCGGTACCATTGGCCCCTCACCTGCTCACACAGTAGAAGGAGATCAGGTGGAAGAGATCACCAAAAGTGACACCGGACCCCTCCAGAGAGAAGGCTGGAAGAGAATAGAAGGACTTTCAATACACTGACACACACGATACACACCGTGACACACACCGTGACACACACCGTGACACACACCGTGACACACACCGTGACACAAGTAAACAGGCACACCGTGACGCACACCGTGACACACACCGTGACACAAGTAAACAGGCACACCGTGACGCACACCGTGACACAAGTAAACAGGCACACCGTGACACAGACCGTGACACACACCGTGACACAAGTAAACAGGCACACCGTGACGCACACCGTGACACACACCGTGACACAAGTAAACAGGCACACCGTGACACACACCGTGACACACACCGTGACACAAGTAAACAGGCACACCGTGACGCACACCGTGACACACACCGTGACACAAGTAAACAGGCACACCGTGACGCACACCGTGACACACACCGTGACACAAGTAAACAGGCACACCGTGACACAGACCGTGACACACACCGTGACACAAGTAAACAGGCACACCGTGACGCACACCGTGACACAAGTAAACAGGCACACCGTGACACAGACCGTGACACATACCGTGACACAAGTAAACAGGCACACCGTGACACACGCCGTGACAAACGCCGTGACACAAGTAAACAGGCACACCGTGACACACGCCGTGACACACACCGTGACACACACCGTGACACAAGTAAACAGGCACACCGTGACACACGCCGTGACACACACCGTGACACACACCGTGACACAAGTAAACAGGCACACCGTGACGCTTACCATAACACACGCCGTGACACAAGTAAACAGGCACACCGTGACACACGCCGTGACACACACCGTGACGCACACCGTGACACAAGTAAACAGGCACACCGTGACACACGCCGTGACACACACCGTGACACACACCGTGACACAAGTAAACAGGCACACCGTGACACACGCCGTGACACACACCGTGACACACGCCGTGACACACACCGTGACACACGCCGTGACACAAGTAAACAGGCACACCGTGACACACGCCGTGACACAAGTAAACAGGCACACCGTGACACACACCGTGACAAACGCCGTGACACAAGTAAACAGGCACACCGTGACACACGCCGTGACACACGCCGTGACACAAGTAAACAGGCACACCGTGACACACGCCGTGACACAAGTAAACAGGCACACCGTGACAAACGCCATGACACAAGTAAACAGGCACACCGTGACGCACACCGTGACAAACGCCGTGACACAAGTAAACAGGCACAACGCGACACATGCCGTGACACACGCCATGACACAAGTAAACAGGCACACCGTGACACACGCCGTGACACACGCCATGACACAAGTAAACAGGCACACCGTGACACACGCCATGACACAAGTAAACAGGCACACCGTGACACACGCCGTGACACACGCCATGACACAAGTAAACAGGCACACCGTGACACACGCCGTGACACAAGTAAACAGGCACGCCGTGACACAAGTAAACAGGCACACCGTGACAAACGCCGTGACACAAGTAAACAGGCACACCGTGACGCACACCGTGACAAACGCCATGACACAAGTAAACAGGCACAACGCGACACATGCCGTGACACACGCCATGACACAAGTAAACAGGCACACCGTGACACACGCCGTGACACACGCCATGACACAAGTAAACAGGCACACCGTGACACACGCCATGACACAAGTAAACAGGCACACCGTGACACACGCCATGACACAAGTAAACAGGCACACCGTGACACACGCCGTGACAAAGGCCGTGACACAAGTAAACAGGCACAACGCGACACATGCCGTGACACACGCCATGACACAAGTAAACAGGCACACCGTGACAAACGCCGTGACACAAGTAAACAGGCACACCGTGACACACGCCGTGACACACGCCATGACACAAGTAAACAGGCACACCGTGACAAACGCCGTGACACAAGTAAACAGGCACAACGCGACACATGCCGTGACACACGCCATGACACAAGTAAACAGGCACACCATGACACACGCCGTGACACATGCTGTGACACACACCATGACACAAGTAAACAGGCACACCGTGACACACGCCGTGACACATGCCGTGAAACAAGTAAACAGGCACACCGGACGCACACCATGACGCAAGTAAACAGGCACACCGTGACACAAGTAAACAGGCACACCGTGACACGCCATGACACACGCCGTGACACAAGTAAACAGGCACACCGTGACACAAGTAAACAGGCATACCGTGACACGCCATGACACTAGTAAACAGGCACACCGTGACACTAGTAAACAGGCACACCGTGACACACGCCGTGACACTAGTAAACAGGCACACCGTGACACACGCCGTGACACTAGTAAACAGGCACACCGTGACACACGCCGTGTCACTAGTAAACAGGCACACTGACACTGTGAAGCACACCATGATGCATACTGATACCGTGACACACTGACACACTAACACAGACAGAACGTGACACACTAATACACCATGACATACTAATACACTGTGACATACCAACACACCCTCCCAGTGTCACACCAACCCAGTGTGACACTAACCCAGTGACACACCAACCCAGTGTGACACTAACCCAGTGACACACTAACCCAGTGACACACCAACCCAGTGTGACACTAACCCAGTGACACACCAACCCAGTATGACACTAACCCAGTGACACACTAACCCAGTATATCGAGTAGCCCAATGGCCAGTCTTGGAGTGTGAGCCCAGACAGTGAATGGTGACAGGATGTTCCACCATGGAGTGCATCACAGCCCTGCCCTCCCCCGACGTCTGCACGCACGCACTGCCCAGCAGGGGTTGCTGGATAGTGAGCAGGAGCGGGGACCCTGGCTTAATGCCCCCCCACCTCCCTTCCTTAGCCCTTACACCTGCCCCTCCCCCACTCGCTGACACCAGCCAACCCAGCACAGACTGGGGGAGGTGAGGGGGGCACTTTAATCAGCCGGGCTGCCGGCGGAGAGAACGGTGCCAGTCTGTTCTGGTACAACATTCAGCCAGTGCCAACGGCCGGGAGCTGTGGGGGTACAAGGTATCGGGTGGGGGGGGCACACACTCCGGGAGAACCTTCTAGAACGGGGGTGACGGGCTGAATCCACTCACTCGTGTTGCTGGTGTCCTCGTTGATGGTGAAATCGTGCACAAAGGAGGGGTCACTGTCGTCCAACAGTCTGACCGACAGAACCTTCTTCTGGGACGTCCCCGACTTCCGCACCAGGAAAATCTGTCATGGGGGGGAGGGGGGCAGCACGCTCGTTATTAAAGGGGCAGAGCGATTAAGGCAAAAAAAAAATACACAGCACAGAATTCCTCAAGAGGGAATGTCTCTTTAAGGCACATCAACCAGTGGCATTATCGTCATTCAGAGTCTAAATGGGACAGAGGAGCAGAGGGATCTGGGGGTACAGATACACAAATCACTAAAAGCAGCGACGCAGGTTAATGAGGCCAGAATAAAAGCAAATCAAACACTGGGGTTCATGTCTAGAGGGATAGAATTAAAAAGCAGAGAAGTTATGTTAAACTTGTATCGAACCTCGGTTAGACTGCACTGGGAGTTACCGTGCACAGTTCTGGTCTCCGTGTTACAAAAAGGATATAGAGGCACTGTGAGGCCAATGCCCCCCACTCCCCGTTAATGCCAGGGGGTTAAAATTAACCCCCCCACCGTCAATGTGTAATTATAGGGCCCACTGAGATTAACGGTGGCTGGACAAAAGTCATATTCAGTTTGGTTAAATCAGCAAAGTGTGACAGCAAAGGTGTGACAGGAAGTAAGCGCGACACGCAGGGCAAGTTTGGGGCGATTTTACCAGCAGGCTAGCCGACCTCCCGTGGCATTGCTCACCATCCAAAAGCCGTCAAATTCAGTGTGATGAAATCGGCAAAGTGTGACAGCAAAAGTGTGACAGGAAGTAAGCGCGACGCCGACTGTAAGTTTGTCCTGTACGCCAGCCTTTCAGGGCCACGCTCGCAGATCACCCGTGGCATTGCTCACAACGAGCTGGCGGCCGAGGAGGGCAAATCAACACCAAGTGCGACAGGGAAACTGTGACAGGAAGTAAGTGTGACACTTGCAGCGAGTGCCGGCCTGGGCGAAACATCACTCGTAATGTCCTGTGGGATTCGATCATAATGAGTTAGGGGGATGCACTGCACAGCGTGACACCTGACCTGTGACACCTGACCTGTGACAGAAAGGGAGCTTTGACATGAATAGCAAGTGGAAGACATTTAATGTATCAAAGAAAGCATTTACGAGATGATAGATGGTTGAACCGCCTTGGGACGTTTTACTACATTAAATACTAATATTAAATACATTTTACTACATTATATTTTATATATAAATGCAAATTGTTGTCCATCACTCAACTCAAAGTCACTTAAAGCGCTCTGGGACATCCTGCGGTCTTAAAAATCACTCTTTAATTCAAATTACCTGCTCATTTAATCTATTCAGCACTAAACTCCCACTTTGCTGTGTGATAAATCTTCCTTAATTTATATTGTCGGGTAATTCAAATTCTTTGAAGTGCGAGAACAATAAAGGGACTGAGCAGGTTGGACGCAGGTCGATAAATGGAGAGTGAGGTTAGGAGCTGCTACACCCGCCCTGTCCACCTGGTGTCAGTGTAGGCCTGCTCGTCCCCACCTTCCTCACAGACACACTGAGTTCAAGGGGCTTTTTAAAAAAGTAGACACTCCAGAGTTTGAGGATTACAAAGTTTTTAAGTGTAAGGACAGGGCACACTGACTAATCCCACAGGAGAGTCGTGACTCTATATCAACTCGGGCCTCACTGTTGTTCTGAGAGCTCAATTGGGAAACAAGTTCCCTCCGTCTGGTTAATGTTCGAGTGTAACTAGGTCCGACCGAGCAGGAAAATCCCAGGCTCCACGTGACCCCCACCCTGGGGCGAGAGTTGGCCTCAGTGCCCAGGGTTCCTGCTCCTGATCACCCATGCAGCGCCCCCCCCCCTGCTGGAAAGTGCGCGCATCGCCGGGAGAGGGCAGGACGGCGCCGTGCCGTGACGGCCCGCGTAGTCAAATAGCCAAATCTGTGCAGCCCGCCATTTGTCTCACACGAGGAACTATGGAGGGGGGGTGGGGGGGGCGGCGGCCAGTGCCCCCGTAGAACCCGTAACCACACCCTCCACCCCCCCACCCCGGCACCCTCGGGGAGGAGAACGCCCGGGGAGGTGGAGGAACGGAGGAAGTTGTAGATACATACACCAGGGTTCTCCCGCTGGAGGATGTGTAGTGAAGTTGCCGAGTTCATGGTGAGCTGCAGCCAGACGGAGTGGGTGAAGATCAGTCGGTCCAGAACACTGACTTTGGTGAGCGAGGGTTTGTGCGTCGGCTGGTGGGCACATGGCATCTCAGGGGCATCGTAAATTGGCTCCTCCTGCATCCTATGGCAAGGAACACGAACGGGAACAACGGCATCAGAATCAAACCCCTTCCCACTGGACACAATCCCAATGGACCAAACCCCTTCCCATTCACTCCCATTGTACACAATCCCAATGGACCAAACCCCTTCCCACTGGACACAATCCCAATGGACCAAACCCCTTCCCACTGGACACAATCCCAATGGACCAAACCCCTTCCCATTCACTCCCATTGTACACAATCCCAATGGACCAAACCCCTTCCCACTGGACACAATCCCAATGGACCAAACCCCTTCCCACTGGACACAATCCCAATGGACCAAACCCCTTCCCATTCACTCCCATTCTACAGAATCCCAATGGATCAAACTCCTTCCCACTGGACACAATCCCAATGGACCAAACCCCTTCCCATTCACTCCCTTTATACAGAATCCCAATGGATCAAACCCCTTCCCATTCACCCCCACTGTACAGAATCCCAATGGACCAAACCCCTTCCCATTCACTCCCACTGTACACAATCCCAATGGACCAAACCCCTTCCCATTCACTCCCACTGTACACAATCCCAATGGATCAAACCCCTTCCCATTCACTCCCATTGTACACAATCCCAATGGACCAAACCCCTTCCCATTCACTCCCTTTATACAGAATCCCAATGGATCAAACCCCTTCCCATTCACTCCCATTGTACACAATCCCAATGGATCAAACCCCTTCCCATTCACTCCCATTGTACACAATCCCAATGGATCAAACCCCTTCCCATTCACTCCCATTGTACACAATCCCAATGGACCAAACCCCTTCCCATTCACTCCCTTTATACAGAATCCCAATGGACCAAACACCTTCCCATTCACTCCCATTGTACACAATCCCAATGGACCAAACCCCTTCCCATTCACTCCCATTGTACACAATCCCAATGGATCAAACCCCTTCCCATTCACTCCCATTGTACACAATCCCAATGGACCAAACCCCTTCCCATTCACTCCCATTGTACACAATCCCAATGGACCAAACCCCTTCCCATTCACTCCCATTGTACACAATCCCAATGGACCAAACCCCTTCCCATTCACTCCCATTGTACAGAATCCCAATGGACCAAACCCCTTCCCATTCACTCCCACTGTACACAATCCCAATGGACCAAACCCCTTCCCATTCACTCCCATTGTACACAATCCCTATGGATCAAACCCCTTCCCATTCACTCCCACTGTACACAATCCCAATGGATCAAACCCCTTCCCATTCACTCCCATTGTACACAATCCCAATGGACCAAACCCCTTCCCATTCACTCCCTTTATACAGAATCCCAATGGACCAAACCCCTTCCCATTCACTCCCATTGTACACAATCCCAATGGACCAAACCCCTTCCCATTCACTCCCATTGTACACAATCCCAATGGACCAAACCCCTTCCCATTCACTCCCATTGGACACAATCCCAATGGACCAAACCCCTTCCCATTCACTCCCACTGTACACAATCCCAATGGACCAAACCCCTTCCCATTCACTCCCATTGTACACAATCCCAATGGATCAAACCCCTTCCCATTCACTCCCACTCTACACAATCCCAATGGATCAAACCCCTTCCCATTCACTCCCATTGTACACAATCCCAATGGACCAAACCCCTTCCCATTCACTCCCTTTATACAGAATCCCAATGGACCAAACCCCTTCCCATTCACTCCCATTGTACACAATCCCAATGGACCAAACCCCTTCCCATTCACTCCCATTGTACACAATCCCAATGGACCAAACCCCTTCCCATTCACTCCCTTTATACAGAAACCCAATGGACCAAACCCCTTCCCATTCACTCCCATTGTACAGAATCCCAATGGACCAAACCCCTTTCCATTCACTCCCATTGCACACAATCCCAATGGACCAAACCCCTTCCCATTCACTCCCATTGTACACAATCCCAATGGACCAAACCCCTTCCCATTCACTCCCATTGTACACAATCCCAATGGATCAAACCCCTTCCAATTCACTCCCATTGTACACAATCCCAATGGACCAAACTCCTTCCCATTCACTCCCATTGTACACAATCCCAATGGACCAAACCCCTTCCCATTCACTCCCATTGTACAGAATCCCAATGGACCAAACCCCTTCCCATTCACTCCCACTGTACACAATCCCAATGGACCAAACCCCTTCCCATTCACTCCCATTGTACACAAACCCTATGGATCAAACCCCTTCCCATTCACTCCCACTGTACACAATCCCAATGGATCAAACCCCTTCCCATTCACTCCCATTGTACACAATCCCAATGGACCAAACCCCTTCCCATTCACTCCCTTTATACAGAATCCCAATGGACCAAACCCCTTCCCATTCACTCCCATTGTACACAATCCCAATGGACCAAACCCCTTCCCATTCACTCCCATTGTACACAATTCCAATGGACCAAACCCCTTCCCATTCACTCCCATTGTACAGAATCCCAATGGACCAAACCCCTTCCCATTCACTCCCAATGTACACAATCCCAATGGACCAAACCCCTTCCCATTCACTCCCATTCTACAGAATCCCAATGGACCAAACCCCTTCCCATTCACTCCCATTGTACACAATCCCAATGGATCAAACCCCTTCCCATTCACTCCCACTGTACACAATCCCAATGGATCAAACCCCTTCCCATTCACTCCCATTGTACACAATCCCAATGGACCAAACCCCTTCCCATTCACTCCCATTGTACACAATCCCAATGGACCAAACCCCTTCCCATTCACTCCCACTGTACACAATCCTAATGGATCAAACCCCTTCCCATTCACTCCCATTGTACACAATCCCAATGGATCAAACCCCTTCCCATTCACTCCCACTGTACACAATCCCAATGGACCAAACCCCTTCCCATTCACTCCCATTGTACACAATCCCAATGGATCAAACCCCTTCCCATTCACTCCCATTTTACACAATCCCAATGGACCAAACCCCTTCCCATTCACTCCCACTGTACACAATCCCAATGGATCAAACCCCTTCCCATTCACTCCCATTGTACACAATCCCAATGGATCAAACTCCTTCCCATTCACTCCCATTGTACACAATCCCAATGGACCAAACCCCTTCCCATTCACTCCCATTGTACAGAATCCCAATGGACCAAACTCCTTCCCATTCACTCCCATTGTACACAATCCCAATGGACCAAACCCCCTTCCCATTCACTCCCACTGTACACAATCCCAATGGACCAAACCCCTTCCCATTCACTCCCATTGTACAGAATCCCAATGGACCAAACCCCTTCCCATTCACTCCCATTGTACACAATCCCAATGGACCAAACCCCTTCCCATTCACTCCCATTGTACACAATCCCAATGGACCAAACCCCTTCCCATTCACTCCCATTGTACAGAATCCCAATGGACCAAACCCCTTCCCATTCACTCCCATTGTACACAATCCCAATGGATCAAACCCCTTCCCATTCACTCCCACTGTACACAATCCCAATGGATCAAACCCCTTCCCATTCACTCCCATTGTACACAATCCCAATGGACCAAACCCCTTCCCATTCACTCCCATTGTACATAATCCCAATGGACCAAACCCCTTCCCATTCACTCCCACTGTACACAATCCCAATGGATCAAACCCCTTCCCATTCACTCCCACTGTACACAATCCCAATGGACCAAACCCCTTCCCATTCACTCCCATTGTACACAATCCCAATGGATCAAACCCCTTCCCATTCACTCCCATTGTACACAATCCCAATGGACCAAACCCCTTCCCATTCACTCCCACTGTACACAATCCCAATGGATCAAACCCCTTCCCATTCACTCCCATTGTACACAATCCCAATGGATCAAACCCCTTCCCATTCACTCCCATTGTACACAATCCCAATGGACCAAACCCCTTCCCATTCACTCCCATTGTACAGAATCCCAATGGACCAAACCCCTTCCCATTCACTCCCATTGTACACAATCCCAATGGACCAAACCCCCTTCCCATTCACTCCCACTGTACACAATCCCAATGGACCAAACCCCTTCCCATTCACTCCCATTGTACAGAATCCCAATGGACCAAACCCCTTCCCATTCACTCCCATTGTACACAATCCCAATGGACCAAACCCCTTCCCATTCACTCCCATTGTACACAATCCCAATGGACCAAACCCCTTCCCATTCACTCCCATTGTACACAATCCCAATGGACCAAACCCCTTCCCATTCACTGTCCCTCTAGTCCCCCAACTCTCCCATTGAAACCCATCCCTCCACTGGCTCGGCCCCACTCCGGGGGAGATCGGCCTACACAGCACAGGCTGGGGGTGGAGCTTGAGCCTTTCCTGCTCAATATGCCTCAGTCCCCATACCAGGCACTCAACCACTGCAGGATTCTCACAACCATGTTGACGTGACCATTTTGCTTCGTCTCTCTCTCTCCTCTGGAAGAGGAGCAGGCCATTCAGCCCCTCGAGCCTGTGATAATCCTGGCACCATAAGAAATGCATCAGCTTTGACCTGGAGTCGCTGACGTTATAAACAGGCAGGGAGGAAAATAAAGCAGAAGTGAGACTGTGATACATCATAGCGTGGGAGAGAGAGAGAGTGCCAGTCAGCAACTCCATCAATGGACCACTGACATCAAGCAAACCAACACAGCTCATGTGTTCATTACACATCAAATAACTCCCAAAACCAGGTCACACTTTCTAAACTGTCTCTGTGTCTCTTCAGACAAATCTTCAAATGACATCTGCCAAGTTTGTGAGATGTCTTTCGCATTCACTCCAGGTACAGCACGGGTTAGATACAGAGTAAAGCTCCCTCTACACTGTCCCATCAAACACTCCCAGAGCAGGTACAGGGTTAGATACAGAGTAAAGCTCCCTCTACACTGTCCCATCAAACACTCCCAGGGCAGGTACAGGGTTAGATACAGAGTAAAGCTCCCTCTACACTGTCCCATCAAACACTCCCAGAGCAGGTACAGGGTTAGATACAGAGTAAAGCTCCCTCTACACTGTCCCATCAAACACTCCCAGGGCAGGTACATGGTTAGATACAGAGTAAAGCTCCCTCTACACTGTCCCATCAAACACTCCCAGGGCAGGTACAGGGTTAGATACAGAGTAAAGCTCCCTCTACACTGCCCCATCAAACACTCCCAGGGCAGGTACAGCACGGGTTAGATACAGAGTAAAGCTCCCTCTACACTGTCCCATCAAACACTCCCAGGGCAGGTACAGGGTTAGATACAGAGTAAAGCTCCCTCTACACTGTCCCATCAAATACTCCAACAACAACAACCTGCATTTATACAGCGCCTTTAACGTAGTAAAACGTCCCAAGGCGCTTCACAGGATCGTAAATCAGACAAAATTTGACACCGAGCCAAATAAGGAGATATTAGGACAGGTGACCAAAAGCTTGGTCAAAGAGGGAGGTTTTAAGGAGCGTCTTAAAGGAGGAGAGAGAGGCGGAGAGGTTTAGGGAGGGAATTCCAGAGCTTAGGGCCCAGGCAGCTGAAGGCACGGCCGCCAATGGTGGAGCGATGGAAATCGGGGATGGGCAAGAGGCCAGAATTGGAGGAGCGCAGAGATCTCGGAGGGTTGTCGGGCTGGAGGAGGTTACAGAGATAGGGAGGGGGGCGAGGGGCCATGGAGGGATTTGAACACGAGGATGAGAATTTTAAAATCGAGGTGTTCCCGGACCGGGAGCCAGTGTGGGTCAGCGAGCGCAGGGGGTGATGGGTGAACGGGACTCGGGGGGAGTTAGGATACGGGGGGAGGGGGGGGCAGAGTTTTGGATGAGCTGAAGTTTACGGAGGGTGGGAGATGGGAGGTCGGCCAGGGGAGGATTGGAATCATCAAGTCTGGAGGTAAAGGGCATGGATGAGGGTTTCAGCAGCTGATGGGCTGAGGCAGGGGGCGGAGACGGGCGGGGTTACGGAGGTGGAAGTCGGGGGTCTCGGTGATGGAGCGGAGATGGGGTCAGAAGCTCATCTCAGGGTCAAAGAGGACGGTGAGGTTACGGACAGTGTGGTTCAGCCTCAGAGGGCAGCCGGGGAGAGGGATGGAGTCGGAGGTTAGGGACCGGAGCTCGTGGAGAGGGAGAGAGCCATGCAGCTGCTAACCTGGTACTGAAGGTAGCGATGCCCGTTTGTGTTCTGATCTCCCTTGGACCAGTTGCTGTACCCGGGTTGCTGGGAGACGATCGCACTGTGCCCTGTTCCTCAGTGACCGAGAGGCTGGGAGAGTGGAGAGGAACCAGGCAGTGATTAACTCAAGTTCCCTGTCAGCTCTCTCACTTCTCCCTTCTCATGGCCCTGGGTGTTTTGTCAGGCGTTTCGCTGGCGACAATCTCTGCCTGTTACGTGGGAAACAATACAATGACTCAACCTCTCCATTGAACGGACTTCCTCCTCCCCCTCCTCCTGTGGCTCAATTTGTAAATACCCAACTCGGTGTGGGGACTGAGCCCCACACACAGCAGGAAAGGCCCAGGCCTCATCCCCGGCCTACGCTCATCCAGGGAACCCGACAATTGCCCTCGGTGACCCTCGGCGAAGGAGGGAGAAAGTCGGCTTGGGTTCCTGCTCCAGGTCACCGTGCAGGTGACCAAAAGCTTGGTCAAAGAGGGAGGTTTTAAGGAGCATCTTAAAGGAGGAGAGAGAGGCGGAGAGGTTTAGGGAGGGAATTCCAGAGCTTAGGGCCCAGGCAGCTGAAGGCACGGCCGCCAATGGTGGAGCGATGGAAATCAAGGATGGTACAAGAGGCCAGAATTGGAGGAGCGCAGAGATCTCGGAGGGTTGTAGGGCTGGAGGAGGTTACAGAGATAGGGAGGGGGGGGCGAGGGCCATGGAGGGATTTGAAAACAAGGATGAGAATTTTTAAATCGAGGCGTTCCCTGACCGGGAGCCGATGTAGGTCAGCGAGCGCAGGGGGTGATGGGTGAACGGGACTCGGTGCGAGTTAGGATACGGGGGGGTGGGGGCAGAGTTTTGGACGAGCTGAAGTTTACGGAGGGTGGGAGATGGACGGCCGGCCAGGAGAGGATTGGAATAGTCCAGTCTGGAGGTAACAAAGGCACGGACGGGAGTTTCAGCAGCAGATGGGCTGAGGCAGGGGGCCAATAAACACACTGAATATTACCTCAACTCTTACACTCATTGCTATCGAGACTTGGTGACCGAGTAGCAACACTAAACCTAAAGCACGTCTGGGCCTATGGGGGGGTGGTGGGGGCACGGACCTGGGGTTACCGAGTTACCCTGCCCCCCTCCCCCCTCCCCAGCCCCTCCTCATCTCTGATGACGCCTCAAGTCATGGTTGAGTTTTAATCCGTGAGGTGGCGATGGGAATATCGAACAGGGCTTCGGCGCTGGGGATAGGCCTGAAATGGGACCGGGTGGGTGGAGAGCGGGGGGGGGGGGTCCCTGGAATGCGGTGCCCCTCCGACAGGCCTCGTCCTCAGCACAAAGATTCATCCGGAACATTCCAGCACCTGCCCGTTCATGAAGTGTCTTAGAAACGGCCTGCAGCTTTCGGGGAGGGTCAAAGGTTAAATCCTGGGCTCTTGGAGGCCCAGCCTGGATAGACAGGAACTTTCAGAAGTTGATTGGGAGAGTCTGTTGGCAGGCAAAGGGACGTCTGGTAAGTGGGAGGCTTTCAAAAGTGTGTTAACCAGGGTTCAGGGTAAGCACATTCCTTATAAAGTGAAGGGCAAGGCTGGTAGAAGTAGGGAACCTTGGATGACTCGGGAGATTGAGGCCCTCGTCAAAAAGAAGAAGGAGGCATATGACATGCATAGGCAGCTAGGATCAAGTGGATCCCTTGAAGAGTATAGAGATTGCCGGAGTAGAGTTAAGAGAGAAATCAGGAGGGCAAAAAGGGGATATGAGATTGCTTTGGCAGATAAGGCAAAGGAGAATCCAAAGAGCTTCTACAAATACATAAAGGGCAAAAGAGTAACTAGGGAGAGAGTAGGGTCTCTTAAGGATCAACAAGGTCATCTATGTGCGGAACCACAAGAGATGGGTGAGATCCTGAATGAATATTTCACATCGGTATTTACGGTTGAGAAAGGCATGGATGTTAGGGAACTTGGGGAAATAAATAGTGATGTCTTGAGGAGTGTACATATTACAGAGAGGGAGGTGCTGGAAGTCTTAACGCGCATCAAGGTAGATAAATCTCCGGGACCTGATGAAATGTGTCCCAGGACGTTATGGGAGGTTAGGGAGGAAATTGCGGGTCCCCTAGCAGAGATATTTGAATCATCGACAGCTACAGGTGAGGTGCCTGAAGATTGGAGGGTAGCAAATGTTGTGCCTTTGTTTAAGAAGGACGGCAGGGAAAAGCCTGGGAACTACAGACCGGTGAGCCTGACATCTGTAGTGGGTAAGTTGTTAGAGGGTATTCTGAGGGACAGGATCTACAGGCATTTGGAGAGGCAGGGACTGATTAGGAACAGTCAGCATGGTTTTGTGAGAGGAAAATCATGTCTCATGAATTTGATTGAGTTTTTTGAAGGGGTAACCAAGAAGATAGATGAGGGCTGTGCAGTAGACGTGGTCTACATGGACTTCAGCAAAGCCTTTGACAAGGTACCGCATGGTAGGTTGTTACATAAGGTTAAATCTCATGGGATCCAAGGTGAGGTAGCCAATTGGATACAAAATTGGATTGACGACAGAAGACAGAGGGTGGTTGTCGAGGGTTGTTTTTCAAACTGGATGCCTGTGACCAGCGGTGTGCCTCAGGGATCGGTGCTGGGTCCGCTGTTATTTGTTATTTATATTAATGATTTGGATGAGAATTTAGGAGGCATGGTTAGTAAGTTTGCAGATGACACCAAGATTGGTGGCATTGTGGACAGTGAAGAAGGTTATCTAGGATTGCAACGGGATCTTGATAAATTGGGCCAGTGGGCCGATGAATGGCAGATGGAGTTTAATTTAGATAAATGTGAGGTGATGCATTTTGGTAGATCGAATCGGGCCAGGACCTACTCCGTTAATGGTAGGGCGTTGGGGAGAGTTATAGAACAAAGAGATCTAGGAGTACAGATTCATATCTCCTTGAAAGTGGAGTCACAGGTGGATAGGGTGGTGAAGAAGGCATTCGGCATGCTTGGTTTCATTGGTCAGAACATTGAATACAGGGGTTGGGATGTCTTGTTGAAGTTGTACAAGACATTAGTAAGGCCACACTTGGAATACTGTGTTCAGTTCTGGTCACCCTATTATAGAAAGGATATTATTAAACTAGAAAGAGTGCAGAAAAGATTTACTAGGATGCTACCGGGACTTGATGGTTTGACTTATAGGGAGAGGTTGGACAGACTGAGACTTTTTTCCCTGGAGAGTAGGAGGTTAAGGGGTGATCTTATAGAAGTCTATAAAATAATGAGGGGCATAGATAAGGTAGATAGTCAAAATCTTTTCCCAAAGGTAGGGGAGTCTATAACGAGGGGGCATAGATTTAAGGTGAGAGGGGAGAGATACAAAAGGGTCCAGAGGGGCAATTTTTTCACTCAAAGGGTGGTGAGTGTCTGGAACGAGCTGCCAGAGGCAGTAGTAGAGGGGGGTACAATTTTGTCTTTTAAAAAGCATTTGGACAGTTACATGGGTAAGATGGGTATAGAGGGATATGGGCCAACTGCAGGCAATTGGGACTAGCTTAGTGTTATAAACTGGGCGACATGGACATGTTGGGCCGAAGGGCCTGTTTCCATGTTGTAAACTTCTATGATTCTATGATTCTATGATACTGGAGAAGGGTTCATGACTTGGGGCGAAGGCTAGGCCGGTGAGTAAGAAGTTTTGTTGGCACAACAGCTCCCAAACAGTCAACTGGAAGGCTTTCAGACCGAGCCACTGTTCCCATGGTTACCTCAGGCTACGTGCCTGTGGTTGTAAGGGAGTGCAAGCAGAAACCTTGGCCTGGAATTCAACACCTGTCAACAGCCACTCTCAAAATACACACCGGGCTCACCGAGGGGCAGGTGGGCCGCACGGGTCCCAGATCACACCCGGTGTGGGACAACCGCCCCCCTGCCAACCCACACACACCCACCCATAGCAGGCCCCAGGTCCCAACCCTGGCCTGTGGTGCCCGTACCCCAGTGAGAGTCAGCACCTTCAGGAGAGGAGGGGACCTGTACCCCAGGGAGAGTCAGCACCTTCAGGAGAGGAGGGGACCTGTACCCCAGTGAGAGTCAGCACCTTCAGGAGAGGAGGGGACCTGTACCCCAGTGAGAGTCAGTATCTTCAGGAGAGGAGGGGACCTGTACCCCAGGGAGAGTCAGCACCTTCAGGAGAGGAGGGGACCTGTACCCCAGTGAGAGTCAGTACCTTCAGGAGAGGAGGGGACCTGTACCCCAGTGAGAGTCAGTATCTTCAGGAGAGGAGGGGACCTGTACCCCAGGGAGAGTCGATACCTTCAGGAGAGGAGGGGACCTGTACCCCAGGGAGAGTCAGCACCTTCAGGAGAGGAGGGGACCTGTACCCCAGGGAGAGTCAGTACCTTCAGGAGAGGAGGGGACCTGTACCCCAGGGAGAGTCAGCACCTTCAGGAGAGGAGGGGACCTGTACCCCAGTGAGAGTCAGTACCTCCAGGAGAGGAGGGGACCTGTACCCCAGTGAGAGTCGGTACCTCCAGGAGAGGAGGGGACCTGTACCCCAGTGAGAGTCAGCACCTTCAGGAGAGGAGGGGACCTGTACCCCAGGGAGAGTCAGCACCTTCAGGAGAGGAGGGGACCTGTACCCCAGGGAGAGTCAGTACCTTCAGGAGAGGAGGGGACCTGTACCCCAGTGAGAGTCAGCACCTTCAGGAGAGGAGGGGACCTGTACCCCAGTGAGAGTCAGTATCTTCAGGAGAGGAGGGGACCTGTACCCCAGTGAGAGTCAGTACCTTCAGGAGAGGAGGGGACCTGTACCCCAGTGAGAGTCAGCACCTTCAGGAGAGGAGGGGACCTGTACCCCAGTGAGAGTCAGTATCTTCAGGAGAGGAGGGGACCTGTACCCCAGTGAGAGTCAGTATCTTCAGGAGAGGAGGGGACCTGTACCCCAGGGAGAGTCGATACCTTCAGGAGAGGAGGGGACCTGTACCCCAGTGAGAGTCAGCACCTTCAGGAGAGGAGGGGACCTGTACCCCAGTGAGAGTCAGCACCTTCAGGAGAGGAGGGGACCTGTACCCCAGTGAGAGTCAGCACCTTCAGGAGAGGAGGGGACCTGTACCCCAGTGAGAGTCAGCACCTTCAGGAGAGGAAGGGACCTGTACCCCAGGGAGAGTCAGCACCTTCAGGAGAGGAGGGGACCTGTACCCCAGGGAGAGTCAGTATCTTCAGGAGAGGAGGGGAAGAGGTAAAGAAAGTTGAGGTGAAATTACATTAACCCCAAAACAACCACTGAAAATCTGGGACCAGACTGGAAGGTGATGGAGACTGAACCTCTCTGTGACGTTTATTCCTGCCGTTAATTATTATTGTTCCCACACAGTCCTTTCAAGTTTGGCGTGCTTTCGTTTTATGCTCTGCCAGGGAGGTTTACCTGTTGGGACACGCAGTCTCGAAGCAGCCCCAGCCTCCGGCACACACCGATTACCGTCTGCTCCCACTCCAGAGCCACGCAGTGCCCAACGCAGCCCACCCAGTCCCCCTAACGCCGTCCGCACGATCAGGACAGGGACCCCTCTCAGCCTCGCCCACCCCCACAACAAAAGGAGACAACGTCCAAACAGAAAGGAAAGCAGCTCCCATTTCTGTCCCACCTTTTCGGCCAAGGCCGTGCTTTTTGAAGTGTCGTCACTGTAGTGTCGGGGAAGGCGGCAGCTGGTTTCCTGAGGGAGGAGAATGATGGTTTTTGAGGTACTGGGAAAGAATGTGTTTGGAGGAGGTCATCTGGACACTCCTCGAGGAGTTCTCCGATTTCAAACTCTGCCCCGGGCTGCCTCGTGTTATCGGTTTGCGTTGGGAGCGTGTCCTTCTCGTTTACCTCGGGCCCCGTCCCCTTCCGGGAAACGGGCCAACCAATTAACCCATTCAACCACAGCCATTTTTCAGCACAGCAAGATCCCACCAGCAGCCAGATGAGAGACCGGCTGATCTGTTGCCCTTTTATTTCGGGGTTGGGAAGGGGGTTGTCACTTGAGAGAGTGATGTAAGACAAGGCACCTCCCCACTCGGCTTCCAATACTGGCCATGGGATATTTTACATCCACCTGAGAGGGCAGACAGGACCTCATCCAAAAGACGGCACCTCCGACAGTGCGGCGCTCCCTCAGTACTGACCCTCCGACAGTGCGACGCTCCCTCAGTACTGACCCTCCGACAGTGCGGCGCTCCCTCAGAACTGACCCTCCGACAGTGCGGCACTCCCTCAGTACTGACCCTCCGACAGTGCAGCACTCCCTCAGTACTGACCCTCCGACAGTGCGGCGCTCCCTCAGTACTGACCCTCCGACAGTGCAGTGCTCCCTCAGCACTGACCCTCCGACAGTGCTGCACTCCCTCAGTACTGACCCTCCGACAGTGCGGCACTCCCTCAGTACTGACCCTCCGACAGTGCAGCACTCCCTCAGTACTGACCCTCCGACAGTGCTGCACTCCCTCAGTACTGACCCTCCGACAGTGCGGCACTCCCTCAGTACTGACCCTCCGACAGTGCAGCACTCCCTCAGTACTGACCCTCCGACAGTGCTGCACTCCCTCAGTACTGACCCTCCGACAGTGCGGCGCTCCCTCAGTACTGACCCTCCGACAGTGCTGCGCTCCCTCAGTACTGACCCTCCGACAGTGCTGCGCTCCCTCAGTACTGACCCTCCGACAGTGCTGCGCTCCCTCAGTACTGACCCTCCGACAGTGCGGCGCTTCCTCAGTACCGACCCTCCGACAGTGCTGCGCTCCCTCAGTACCGCACTGGGAGTATCGGCCTGGATTGTATAGTCAGCCCTGACTCAGTGGGTAACCCTGTCTATACCGTTGGGTCTGAAGGTTGTGAGTTCGAGGCCCACTCCAGCGTTAAACAGAGGGACTGCCCCATTCAGGGTGGGGTTCGAGTCTCTCAGCAGGGTGAAGTGACGACTCGGGAATTATCCTCTTTTTCCTGCCGACTGGGACATGGTTTCGGTTTGTTTAATAACTTCTCCTTCCATCTGCTCCACGAACAGGATCATTAATGAATAATTGTGAATGGAGGGGAGAGCAACACTCTGGAATCAATCACTCCTCCTCACCCTGTCCCAGCTCTCCTTTCTCTTTCTTATAGAGTAGGGGGATCCAATTGTCCGGCCTGGGGAGGTACTGAGCCCCATACACAGAGCACAGCAAGATCCCACATACCGCAAACGAGACGAATGGCCAGTTAAGCTTATCTATCTTTTACTTAGTGATGTTGGTTGAGGGATAAATATTGGCCCCAGGACACCGGGGAGAACTCCCCCTGCTCTTCTTCCAATAGTGGCCGTGGGATCTTTTACATCCACCCGAGAGGGGCAGACGGGGCCTCGGTTTCAGCCCCAACAGTTCTCCCAATCGGCTCCAACCTCCTCTACAACGAGTTACACTCAGTGTTAACACCTTGGCAAAAGCAACATCGGAAAATTATGTCCCATTCAAAATGGTGTCACACCTCCCGGCGCCAGTACTGAGGGAGCGCTGCACTGTCGGAGGGTCAGTACTGAGGGAGCGCCGCACTGTCGGAGGGTCAGTACTGAGGGAGCGCCGCACTGTCGGAGGGTCAGTACTGAGGGAGCGCCGCACTGTCGGAGGGTCAGTACTGAGGGAGCGCCGCACTGTCGGAGGGTCAGTACTGAGGGAGCGCCGCACTGTCGGAGGGTCAGTACTGAGGGAGCGCCGCACTGTCGGAGGGTCAGTACTGAGGGAGCGCCGCACTGTCGGAGGGTCAATACTGAGGGAGTGCCGCACTGTCGGAGGGTCAGTACTGAGGGAGCGCTGCACTGTCGGAGGGTCAGTACTGAGGGAGCGCTGCACTGTCGGAGGGTCAGTACTGAGGGAGCGCTGCACTGTCGGAGGCCCCGTCTGCCCCTCTCAGGTGGATGTAAAAGATCCCACGGCCACTATTGGAAGAAGAGCAGGGGGAGTTCTCCCCGGTGTCCTGGGGCCAATATTTATCCCTCAACCAACATCACTAAAAAAACAGATGATCTGGTCATTATCACATTGCTGTTTGTGGGATGTTGCTGTGCACAAATTGGCTGCTGCATTTCCTACATTACAACAGTGACCACACTTCAAAAAAAAAGTACTTCATTGTCTGTAAAACGCTTTGGGACGTCCTGAGGTGGTGAAAGGCCCGGGAGAAATGCCTCTCGATGACCCTACACGACATTATAAGAACTCACTCCATCCAGAGGCTTGTAATGGACCAGATCTGAGGCACTGCCATGGGCTAAACTTCTTGTAATAACTAGTTCGATAAAATTGTTTCACTGCAAATCACAGACTCAATTCCCCCAGGAAGTGAAGGCAGAGTTATTCCCATTTACATTTCATCGAATCACAGAATGATACAGGACAGGAGGGCCTTTTGGCCAATCGTGCCTGTGCAAGCCCTTTGTAAGTGCTCTCCAATTAGTCCCTGCTCTTTCCCCATGATTTTTTCCCCTTCAAGTATTTCTCTAATTCCCTTTTGAAAGTTATTATTGAATCTGCTTCCACCGCCCTTTCAGGCAGTGAATTCCAGATCATCACAACTCGCTGCGTAAAAAAACATTCTCCTCATCTCCCCCTCTGGTTCTTTCACCAATTATCTGAAATCTGTGTCCTCTGGTTACCGACCCTCCTGCCACTGGAAACAGTTTCTCTCTCTCTCTCTCTGTCGAGATTTAATCGAGGTGTTTAAAATTATGAACGGTTTTGATCGAGTAAATAAGGAGAAACTGTTGAAATACTTGAAGGGGAAAAATTTGCAGGCCAATGGGGAAAGAGCAGGGGGAGTGGGACTAATGGGATAGACCTTTCAAAGAGCCAGCACAGGGACAATGGGCCGAATGGCCTCCTTCTGTGCTGTATCGTTCTGTGATTCAAATAGAATTAACTGTGTTGAAAAGGAAAATATAAAACCTTTCAACAGAATATAATACTGAAGAGTTTCAATCCCATTTCTTCGTGTTAGCTTCTGGGGGAGATGGGAATGGAGAGAGAGAGAGGGAGAGAGACGGAGACAGCAAGACGGAGAGGGAGAGACAGAGAGAGAGGGAGACAGAGAGAGGGAGAGAGAGAGAGAGAGACAGAGAGGGAGAGAGACAGAGACAGCAAGACGGAGAGAGAGGGAGAGACAGAGAGAGAGAGAGAGGGAGAGAGACAGAGAGAGAGGGAGAGAGAGAGACAGAGAGGGAGAGAGAGAGAGGGAGATAGAGAGAGAGGGAGAGATAGAGACACAGAGAGAGAGAGA
>NW_027139763.1:55920-60920 GCF_035084215.1 Heptranchias perlo | reverse complement strand
TATATAGGTGTGTGTATGTGTGTGTATATAGGTGTGTATATGTGTGTGTATATAGGTGTGTATAGGTGTGTGTATGTGTGTGTATATAGGTGTGTATAGGTGTGTATATAGGTGTGTGTATAGGTGTGTATATGTGTGGATATGTGTGTGCATAGGTGTGTGTATGTGTGTGTATGTGTGTGTGTATATAGGGTGTGTATATAGGTGTGTGTATAGGTGTGTATATAGGTGGGTGTATAGGTGTGTATATGTGTGTGTATATAGGTGTGTGTATAGGTGTGTATATAGGTGTGTATAGATGTGTGTATGTGTGTGTATATGTGTGTGTATGTGTGTGTATATAGGTGTGTATATAGGTGTGTGTATGTGTGTGTATATAGGTGTGTATATAGGTGTGTATATGTGTATGTATATGTGTGTATTATAGGTGTGTATATAGGTGTGTATGTGTGTGTATAGGTGTGTATATAGGTGTGTATATGTGTGTGTATAGGTGTGTGTATAGGTGTGTATATGTGTGTGTGTATAGGTGTGTGTATAGGGTGTGTATAGGTGTGTGTATGTGTGTGTATAGGTGTGTATAGGTGTGTGTTTGGTGTGTGTATAGGTGTGTATATAGGTGTGTGTATATAGGTGTGTATAGGTGTGTATAGGTGTGTGTATGTGTGTGTGTGTGATTGGTGTGTATATAGGTGTGTGTATGTGTGTGTATATAGGTGTGTATAGTGTGTATAGGTGTCTATATAGGTGTGTATTGGTGTGTATATAGGTGTGTGTATAGGTGTGTATATGTGTGTGTATAGGTGTGTGTATTTGTGTGTGTATAGGTGTGTACATGTGTGTATATAGGTGTGTATATAGGTGTGTATAGGTGTGTATATAGGTGTGTATAGGTGTGTGTATGTGTGTGTATAGGTGTGTGTTTAGGTGTGTGTGTATGGTGTGTGTATGGTGTGTGTTAGGTGTGTGTATGGTGTGTGTAGGTGTGTTGTAGGTGTGTGTTATAGGTGTGTGTATGGTGTGTGTATTGTGTTTGTTGGTGTGTATTGTGTGTGTTTGTGGTGTGTAGGTGTGTATAGGTGTGTGTGTTTTGTGTGTGTTGTATAGGTGTGTGGTGTGTTTGTGTGTGTATGGTGTGTGTGTTTGTGTGTTGGTGTGTGTATGTGTGTGTGGTGTTGGTGGTGTTGTTGGTGTGTGTTTGGTGTGTGTATGTGTGTGTATGTGGTGTGTATAGGTGTGTGGTTGTGTGGTGTGTGTTTGGTGTGTGTTGGTGTGTAAGGTGTGTATAGTGTGTGATAGGTGTGTGTATAGGTGTGTGTATGGTGTGTGTATGGTGTGTATAGGTGTGTATTGGTGTGTATATGTGTGTGTATAGGTGTGTATTGTGTGTATAGGTGTGTGTATGTGGTGTGTATATAGGTGTGTGTATAGGTGTGTATAGGTGTGTGTATAGGTGTGTGTTGTGGTGTGTGTTTTAGGTGTGTGTATGGTGTGTGTATAGGTGTGTTATGTGTGTGTAGGTGTGTATATGTGTGTGTATTAGGTGTGTGTATATAGGTGTGTGTATTGTAGGTGTGTTTGTGTGTGTATAGGTGTGTATTGGTGTGTAGTATGTGTGGTGTATATGTGTGTGTTTGGTGTGTTTATAGGTGTGTATAGGCGTGTGTATAGGTGTGTATATAGGTGTGTATATAGGCGTGTATAAAGGTGTGTATTTAGGTGTGTGTATAGGTGTGTGTATAGGTGTGTGTATATGTGTGTGTATAGGTGTGTATATGTGTGTTGGTATGGTGTGTGTATGGGTGTGTGTATAGGTGTGTGTATAGGTGTGTATATGTGTGTGTGTATAGGTGTGTGTATTGGTGTGGATATGTGTGTGTATATGTGTGTGTATAGGTGTGTAGTTAGGTGTGTTTATGTGTGTTATAGGTGTGTAATGGTGTGTATATTGGTGTGTTATGTGTGTATATGGTGTGTATTGGTGTGTGTTAGGGTGTGTTAGGTGTGTATGGTGTGTATATGGTGTGTATAGGTGTGTATGGTGTGTGTATTGGTGTGTGTGTGGTGTGTGTGGTGTGTAGGTGTTGTAGGTGTGTATAGGTGTGTATAGGTGTGTGTATAGGTGTGTGTGGTGTTTGGTGTGTGTTGTGTGTTTAGGTGTGTATTTGGTGTGTATTTGGTGTGTATAGGTGTGTATGTGGTGTGTATTGGTGTGTATTGGTGTGTATATGGGTGGTGTGTTTAGGTGTGTGTATAGGTGTGTATATGGTGTGTTTGTGTGTTGTGTGTAGGTGTATAGGTGTGTATATGTGTGTATGTGGTGTGTATAGGGTGTGTGTATTGTGTGTATATGGTGTGTTTAGGTGTGTGTATGGTGTGTGTGTGTGTATAGGTGTGTGTTTGTGTGTGTGTGTGTGGTTGTGTTTGGTGTGGTGTGTGGGGTGGTGGGGTGTGGGTGTGTGTGTGTGTGTATGGTGTGTGTATGGTGTGTGAGTGTGTGTGTGTATGTGTGTGTATTGGTGTGTGTATGGTGTGTAGTAGGTGTGTATATAGGTGTGTTATGTGTGTATATGGTGTGTTATAGGTGTGTATATAGGTGTGTGTATAGGTGTGTATAAGGTGTGTATATAGGTGTGTATATATGAGTGTGTATATAGGTGTGTTATATCGTGAGTTTCTCTGCTGGAAGCTCTCTCGATGTAGCTTTAACGCTGTTTTTGTCTGTAACTCAGTAGCGATGATATTACGATGATATTGTGCTCGTCTTCTCACTGCGACAGGTCACGGGTTTGGGAGGCGCTGTCGAAGTAACATCACTGAGTTGCTCCAGTGCATCCTGGAGACCGGACACACTGCGGTCACAGGGAACCAGTGGTGGGAGAACTTGAGTCCAGGTGAGGGGAACTGCTCTGTCCCAGAAAATAGCGAACTTCAGCTGTTGGTGTGACATATTCATCACTAACTAGAGAGGTAAACCAGCAATAACTCCGCTGTTTAACAAAGAGCACCTTTGATCTCATCGGTATCTCCTCTTTAGAGATTTCCCTTGGAATTGTTCAGACCACCAGGGCCAGGAATGTAGCGATACAGCAGGTCATGAGCTGGAGGGTCAGTGTAGAGTGAAGAGTGATGTCCATGGGCACGGGCTGGCTCTGTGGGCACGGGTTGACTCTGCGGGGAGTGGGTTCACTCTGTGGGCACAGGTTGACTCTGAGGGGAGTGGGTTCACTCTGCGGGGAGTGGGTTGACTCTGCGGGGAGTGGGTTGACTCTGCGGGGAGTGGGTTCACTCTGCGGGGAGTGGGTTGACTCTGCGGGGAGTGGGTTGACTCTGCGGGGAGTGGGTTCACTCTGCGGGGAGTGGGTTCACTCTGCGGGGAGTGGGTTGACTCTGCGGGGAGTGGGTTCACTCTGCGGGGAGTGGGTTGACTCTGCGGGGAGTGGGTTGACTCTGCGGGGAGTGGGTTCACTCTGCGGGGAGTGGGTTCACTCTGCGGGGAGTGGGTTGACTCTGCGGGGAGTGGGTTCACTCTGCGGGGAGTGGATTGACTCTGCGGGGAGTGGGTTCACTCTGCGGGGAGTGGGTTGACTCTGCGGGGAGTGGGTTCACTCTGCGGGGAGTGGGTTCACTCTGCGGGGAGTGGGTTCACTCTGCGGGGAGTGGGTTGACTCTGCGGGGGAGTGGGTTCACTCTGCGGGGAGTGGGTTCACTCTGTGGGGAGTGGGTTAGCCCTGCTAGTCAATTGCAGCGCAGTATTTCCCAATCCTTATTGAGGAACCCACAGCTCAGGTTGGTCCCAATGCCCAGTGAGGAGGCCAAGGTGAGGGCACCTGGTCCTGAAACTTGAGAAAGGGACAAGACTTTCCACCACGATGGAGAGGCAGGAAGGGCCAGGCCCCAAGTCCTTGTCTGTGCTGTCAGCTGAACTCAGCTGGGGCCGGAGTAGGAGAGACCACCTGAGGATTCAGTGCCGCTGGACATTGGAGGAGAATAAATCAAGCAGTGTCACTGCCCCCAATCAGTGAGGACAGCAACTGGCTCGACTGTGACGTGTCCCCCCCATGGTCGAATATCCCGAGACCCTCTCTGGCCTCAGTTGTGGTACCGGAGGGCAACCAGTGTCATTTGGTATCAGTGAGAATTAGGGCCTGCAGGGGAGGTGGGGGGACTGAGGGCGGGGGAATAGGAAGTGGGGGAACAGGGGTGGGGGGACAGGGGGGAACTGAGGGTGGGGGAATAGGGGGTGGGGGAATAGGAAGTGGGGGAACAGGGGTGGGGGGGACAGGAAGTGGGGGCATGGTTAACAGTGGAATCCAGGATGACAATTTTCTTTTTGCAAAATCAAGATGACGACAACATTGTTCAGACCCCTTACTGCAAAAATACACAGCGTATAATATCACTGAAATCCAGACACTAATATTTACAGACAGTTTCTGCTCGCACTGAGGTGATTCTAAATACGAATGTAGTTCAGTCCATTAAATCACGGGACAATGTACAGACTGTTTCGGGCTCCGACCGGGATATTTACACAGAAAGGAAAGATTTGTTTATTTGGAGCTCAGGGTTCTCGTGTTGTCCCCCAGGGCGAGCGAGCTGGGCTGGGACGTCCCGCGCTCTCCCCAGGGCCGTTCAAGGCTGCTTAAGCCCATCGATCCTGGAACGTTCCAGGATGGATACAGAGTAAAGCTCCCTCTACACTGTCCCATCAAACACTCCCAGGGCAGGTACAGGGTTAGATACAGAGTAAAGCTCCCTCTACACTGTCCCATCAAACACTCCCAGGGCAGGTACAGGATTAGATACAGAGTAAAGCTCCCTCTACACTGTCCCATCAAACACTCCCAGGGCAGGTACAGGGTTAGATACAGAGTAAAGCTCCCTCTACACTGTCCCATCAAACACTCCCAGGGCAGGTACAGCACGGGTTAGATACAGAGTAAAGCTCCCTCCACACTGTCCCATCAAACACTCCCAGGGCAGGTACAGGTTAGATA